>NC_053490.1:21062251-21209751 GCF_905171775.1 Rana temporaria | reverse complement strand
GAGTTTGAACACTGCTGATTGGAATTCTCAATTCCTTGGATATCTTTTTATATCCCTTTCCTGTTTTATACAGTTCAAATACCTTTTTGCCACAGATTCTTTGACAATTCTTTTGCTTTCCCCATGACTCAGAATCCAGAAACGTCAGTGCAGCACCGGATGGAAGGTGTAAGGGTCTGTCAGGAGTCCAGAAACTCATTGACAAAATATACACACACACTAATTACAAGCAAACAGCTCACAGGTGAGGGTGGTTACCTTTATTAGCCATTCAAACCCCTTTGTGTCAACTTGTGTCAATCACCAGGGTATGTAAACTTTTGATCAGGGTCATTTGGGTAGTTTCTGTTGCCATTATGATATAAAAAGAGTAAACACAGTTGATTGATAATAAATGGCTTCAGCAAAACACTAACCATGAGTGAAAGAAAAGTTTGTGTGTTTTCATATTCTCTGAAAAATGGCCAATAAATCATAAATTCTGCCAGGGTATGTAAACTTATGAGAACAACTGTGTATATATATATAGCAGCGCAGAAGGACATGTAGTAGAAGGAGCAGAGTCCTCCAGCAGCACAGAGGGATATGTAGTAGAAGGAGCAGAGTCCTCTAGCAGCGCAGAGGGACATGTAGTAGAAGGAGCAGAGTCCTCCAGCAGCGCAGAAGGACATGTAGTAGAAGTAGCAGAGTCCTCCAGCAGCACAGAGGGACATGTAGTAGAAGGAGCAGAGTCCTCCAGCAGCACAGAGGGACATGTAGTAGAAGGAGCAGAGTCCTCCAGCAGCACAGAGGGATCTGTAGTAGAAGGAGCAGAGTCCTCCAGCAGCACAGAGGGATATGTAGTAGAAGGAGCAGAGTCCTTCAGCAGCACATAGAGATATGTAGTAGAAGGAGCAGAGTCCTCCAGCAGCACAGAGGGACATGTAGTAGAAGGAGCAGAGTCCTCCAGCAGCACAGAGGGATCTGTAGTAGAAGGAGCAGAGTCCTCTATCAGAACAGAGGGACATGTAGTAGAAGGAGCAGAGTCCTCCAGCAGCACAGAGGGATCTGTAGTAGAAGGAGCAGAGTCCTCTAGCAGCGCAGAGGGACATGTAGTAGAAGGAGCAGAGTCCTCCAGCAGCACAGAGGGATATGTAGTAGAAGGAGTAGAGTCCTCCAGCAGCACAGAGGGATCTGTAGTAGAAGGAGCAGAGTTCTCCAGCGGCACAGAGGGATATGTAGTAGAAGGAGCAGAGTTCTCCAGCAGCACAGAGGGACATGTAGTAGAAGGAGCAGAGTCCTCCAGCAGCACAGATGGATATGTAGTAGAAGGAGTAGAGTCCTCCAGCAGCACAGAGGCATCTGTAGTAGAAGGAGCAGAGTTCTCCAGCGGCACAGAGGGATATGTAGTAGAAGGAGCAGAGTCCTCCAGCAGCACAGAGGGACATGTAGTAGAAGGAGCAGAGTCCTCCAGCAGCACAGGGGGATATGTAGTAGAAGGAGCAGAGTTCTCCAGCAGCGCAGAGGGACATGTAGTAGAAGGAGCAGAGTTCTCCAGCGGCACAGAGGGACATGTAGTAGAAGGAGCAGAGTCCTCCAGCAGCACAGAGGGATCTGTTGTAGAAGGAGCAGAGTCCTACAGCAACACAGAGGGATCTGTAGTAGAAGGAGCAGAGTCCTACAGCAGAGCAGATGGGTATGTAGTAGAAGGAGCAAAGTCCTCCAGCAACACAGAGGGACATGTAGTAGAAGGAGCAGAGTCCTCCAGCGGCACAGAGGGATATGTAGTAGAAGGAGCAGAGTTCTCCAGCAGCACAGAGGGACATGTAGTAGAAGGAGCAGAGTCCTCCAGCAGCACAGAGGGACATGTAGTAGAAGGAGCAGAGTCCTCCAGCAGCACAGGGGGATATGTAGTAGAAGGAGCAGAGTTCTCCAGCAGCGCAGAGGGACATGTAGTAGAAGGAGCAGAGTTCTCCAGCGGCACAGAGGGACATGTAGTAGAAGGAGCAGAGTTTTCCAGCAGCACAGAGGGATCTGTTGTAGAAGGAGCAGAGTCCTACAGCAACACAGAGGGATCTGTAGTAGAAGGAGCAGAGTCCTACAGCAGAGCAGATGGGTATGTAGTAGAAGGAGCAGAGTCCTCCAGCAACACAGAGGGACATGTAGTAGAAGGAGCAGAGTCCTCCAGCGGCACAGAGGGATATGTAGTAGAAGGAGCAGAGTCCTCCAGCGGCACAGAGGGATATGTAGTAAAAGGATCAGAGTCCTCCAGCGGCACAGAGAAATATGTAGTAGAAGGAGCAGAGTCCTCTAGCAGCACAGAGGGATATGTAGTAGTAGGAGCAGAGTCCTCCAGCAACACAAAGGGATCTGTAGTAGAAGGAGCAGAGTCCTCCAGCAGCACAGAGAAATATGTAGTAGAAGGAGCAGAGTCCTCTAGCAGCACAGAGGGATATGTAGTAGTAGGAGCAGAGTCCTCCAGCAACACAAAGGGATCTGTAGTAGAAGGAGCAGAGTCCTCCAGCAGCACAGAGAAATATGTAGTAGTAGGAGCAGAGTCCTCCAGCAACACAGAGGGAGGTTTATGTAGCCCAGGCCATACACATGGAGTAGTTTGCACTGACAGTCTCCACCGGTCTTCTATATTTAGCTGCCTCTTCCGGTCCCGTCCTCAGAGTCCCTGGGGAGACTCTGCACATTTTTGTAGTATATGTGCGTTTCCTGTGATTTTGCATTTTGTTCCTTTCTGTGAATGGAGATGAGTCTGCAAAGCCCTTCACCCCTCACCCTCCTTCCCTTACAGGACATCAAAAGCCAAATCCTTTTATTTTTATTTGGATACGGTGATGAAAGGTTAGACCCCCTGTCTGGTTTTTATTTATGTCCCCTCTGTATGGATATACTCTCGATCTCTCTGTCCCGGTGACCATTGTCCATGTGACTAAAGGGCCCATTCACACTATGTGCCGTCACCTGCGTTCCTCGTGGGAGGGCATTCACACACTATGTGCCGTCACCTGCGTTCCTCGTGGGAGGGCATTCACACTATGTGCCGTCACCTGCGTTCCTCATGGGAGGGCATTCACACTATGTGCCGTCACCTGCGTTCCTCATGGGAGGGCATTCACACTATGTGCCGTCACCTGCGTTCCTCGTGGGAGGGCATTCACACTATGTGCCGTCAATTGCGTTCCTCATGGGAGGGCATTCACACTATGTGCCGTCACCTGCGTTCCTCGTGGGAGGGCATTCACACTATGTGCCGTCACCTGCGTTCCACATGGGAGGGCATTCACACTATGTGCCGTCACCTGCGTTCCTCATGGGAGGGCATTCACACTATGTGCCGTCACCTGCGTTCCTCATGGGAGGGCATTCACACTATGTGCCGTCACCTGCGTTCCTCGTGGGAGGGCATTCACACTATGTGCCGTCACCTGCGTTCCTCGTGGGAGGGCATTCACACTATGTGCCGTCACCTGCGTTCCTCGTGGGAGGGCATTCACACTATGTGCCGTCACCTGCGTTCCTCGTGGGAGGGCATTCACACTATGTGCCGTCACCTGCGTTCCTCGTAGGAGGGCATTGACACTATGTGCCGCCACCTGCGTTCCTCGTGGGAGGGCATTCACACTATGTGCCGTCACCTGCGTTCCTCGTGGGAGGGCATTCACACTATGTGCCGTCACCTGCGTTCCTCATGGGAGGGCATTCACACAGGGCAGTGTAATCGGGGGCCCTAAAAGTGATGAAAAAAGACAAAATATTGAGTTATAGCTGGGAAATATTCCAATGAAGACACTTGTTCTCGTGACCACTGTCCCTGGGGTCCAACCCGCATGCAGCCCTTCAGTATATGATATTCTTTTCTGAAGTCATGTGGTTACTTTTCTGGATTTTGACTGGATGTTAGTGATCGTAGCAGAATTTAGTGTAAGGAATACACAGGAGAAAATGCATGTTGACAAGGGGAGTGTAGAGGTGGGCAGGGAGTATACTGGCATCACAACTCCACCCACCGAGCTCCAGACAACAGACCCACCCACAGAATCTGCAGTTTTTCAGTTCTAATAACAGACAGAGGGGAGACATTTGACAGGTAAGGATACATGCAGGAGGCATGTATATCCGTATAGATCAGCACTATGGCAGTAGTTTAGAAAGGATGAGAGCGGCTTTACATCCACTTTAATTCCCTAAAACATGATAGATATTGTTGTCAGGACCCAGATCTGAACCTATAACCTCTGCTGTGTCTGGCAGTATCTCTTCTTGCCGAGCCACCTGAGATGCTGGAGAGTTCCCTGGACAATTTCTTGGACAATCTTGCCTTGAATCTGGTTTCTGGTGAACTTTGAACTCCTTGATCCTCCCGTGAACTTCCTATTTATGCCATGCCTTTGCACATCCTGTTTGCCAGATTATTGAGCTCTCCCTAGCTTATATATAGCTCTTGTCAGTCCTGCCGCTATCTGTATCTTTGCTACTACTCGTTACTGAACTTTGGCTTGTTCCTTGACTACACTTCCGCTTGATCCCAACCAGCAACCACTTGTTACTGACTTGTGGCTTTTTTACTGACTACGCTTCCACTTGATCCCAACTTGCAACCACTTGTTACCGATCTTTGGATTGTTTACTGACTATGCTTCTGCTTGATCTCAACCTGCAACCACTTGTTACTGACTTGTGGCTTTTTTACTGACTACGCTTCCACTTGATCCCAACTTGCAACCACTTGTTACTGTGACCTTTTGGATTGTTTACTGACTACGCTTCTGCTTGATCCCTATCTGCTATATCAGCTACGGGGCATGAGCTTGTTCACCTCCTGGTGGGGCAAGACTGAGGACTGCGACCTGGTACTTACATGCAGCAAAACCCATCTCTACCATCAGGAGCTCTGGCAAACACATGTTGGTGCTTAAACTCCACACCTTGGGTGAGCTATCGACATCCGCAAGACATATTACACTGGTCTCTACAGCTATAGCTACTGGTCTCTGAGCTTGACCGTAGCAATAGTGTTGCTCACGAATATTCGTTATGAATATGGCATATTCGAATATTCGCGAATAACTCGAATTTCGCGGCCAAAATTCGCTATTCCGAATATTCGTATTTTTTCAAATTTATTTTTAAAACAGATCACATCCTATCGACGTCTAAAAGCATTGCTGGTATGATTAGAGACCCTGGGCCGAGTAGCTAAGCTGAGGCGATCCTTTTATGTTGCCGAATATTCGCAATCGTGAATATTCGATTTCCGAATATTCGCGAATACTTTCTCCGCCCTTCTTTTGCATCAGAGCCAATCAGAGTTCTCCTACCGCAGTTGTCAAAATTTCGCAATCAATTTCGCATTCGCATTAGCGAAATTACGCAAAAAAATTTTTTTGATAAAATATCACGAATATTCGATTTTAGCGAATATTTCACGAATATTCGTCTATATATTCGTGATATATCGCGAAATCGAATATGGCGTATTCCGCTCAACACTACGTAACAATTGTCTTGTGGAATGAAAATCAATATTTAAAGATTTTGGACTATCTGTTCTTTGGGTCTGGCCCTCTCTTTGGACTATTTAGCCCAACAAAAATGGACATAGATTCAAATCCTTCAGTTTTCTATCCAAAATGTAAAAAAAAAAAAAGTTTCGGTATGATTTGGACTACCAAAACTACCAAAATGTGGTTACACATTTATAGTGCAGAAAATATTTAACAATCTATGGTTAATATATATATATATATATATATATATATATATGTATATGTATATATATACAGTATATGTATATGTATATATATATATATACTGTATATATATATATATAGATACATGGGCGTCCGCTCCATGGGGCAAGGGGGGGCAATTGACCCCCCCCCCCCTGGAAAATCGAGAAGGTGTTGAAGAGTTTTGCGGCCACGGGCTGTCTGAGCGGTCCCGGGTTGGATGTCACACAGGCACAGCGAGCAGAGTGAAGCCGCCCCCCCCCCCCTCCAGTGTTTATGTGTACACAGGGGGAGGGAACCTACTGTGCCTGTGCTGCGCTGATGGCTGATCTGAGGTACTGAATGGGATGGGGGAGAGGGGTTTGTGCTGAAGGGGGGGTCTGTACTGAAGGGGGGTATGTGCTGAAGGGGGGTCTGTGCTTAAAGGGGTCCATCTGTGCTGAAGGGGGGTCTGTGCTGAATGGAGGGGTTTGTGTGGAATGGGAGGGTCTGTGCTGAAGGGGGGGGGGGGTCCATCTGTGCTGAATGGAGGGGTCTGTGCAGAATGAGGGGTCTGTGCTGAAGGGGGGTCCATCTGTGCTGAATGGAGGGGTCTGTGCTGAAGGGAGGGGGGTCTGTGCTGAAGGTGGGGTTTATCTGTGCTGAAGGGGGTTCTGTATATTCTCTAGGCTATATTTGATGAGCATGGAGTGAAGCTGAATTATCTCAAGAGCTATTTCACACTACCTTATCGGTAAAGTGGCGCTTTACCATCGTCTTAGCTGCGCTATTTGGCCGCTAGTGGGGCGCTTTTAACCCCCGCTAGCCTTTGAAGAAAGGGTTAAATGTGACTGTGTATCGCCGCTGCCGAAGCGCCCCTCTCTGAAAAAATTTCAGCGGACGCCCATGGATAGATAGATAGATAGATAGATAGATAGATAGATCTATATATTGTAAATCTCCCTAGTGAGGACCCCAACAAAATTTTTTTTTACAATGGCTCTAATACAGCGTTATAGCATCCAATACGATTAAAATAAAAAAATAAAAAGAAATAAAAGTTTTGGGTTTAGATGAGCTTTACCTACATGAATAAATTTTTTTACGAAAAATCCCAGATAGACACAGGAAGAACTTTACAAACTCGCGGCAGAATTGTCTACGGTGGGAATTGACACCCGGAACTGTGGCCACCACAAATCATCAGTGCTAGCCACAAAACCTCCAATTCTATTCAGGTCAATGCAGGAGTTTGAATAGGCAAGTTGTTGGATTAAAATTTATGCACTGAGCCCCCGGCTCCTGACACTGGGTCACTGATGCTGGTGGCTTTTCCATTCTTGAAGGCCTTTAAGCTGTCTCCGTTTCCGGAAGATGGTCCCGTAGAACAGAGGCCATTGTCTTCAGCGCGGAGCCCAGCTCGCTTGTGTAGGCCTAGTGTGGGTGTGTGATCTGTGTCAGCGGGGAGGGGGGCGGCAGTCTGCCTCAATGGGGGGGTGACAGCGACAGTTGGAATGTGGCCGATTGTCAGACAAAAGCTATATTTACATCTCGGATAGCGGACACGTGTGACGGACAATGAACTATGGGCGAGAGAAACCAAAGTGCTACTCAATGAAGTTCTGCATAACGTAGATAGATATAAATATGGCCGACGCTAAGGAACACTGGAGCACTTCTACTTTTCAATCCCCCCCCCCCCAAAAAAAAAACAGAAGTATGACAAAATATTACATTTGGATGGATGGTATATAGAGCAATAGCTAGTAGTAGTTAGCCATCTTCAACTGGACTTGTTCTGCAATATTGACATAGAAGCATGGAAGATTGATGACAGGAAAAGACCACGTGGTCCATTCAGTCATGTCTCCTCTTCCCTTTCTTTCGCTGCTTATCTTAGCAAGTAGGTTGTAGAAATAATTAGACATGTGCACAACAAAAATGTTCGTATTTTTTTGTTCCGTTTCGTCTCGTTCCGTAGATGCGTAAAGATTCGTAATTTCGTAAGACTCAAGTTTTCCTATTCGGACCCGTTCGTATTTCGGAAGACGCAAGTTTTCCTATCCGGACCCGTTCGTATTTCGTAAGACGCAAGTTTTCCTATCCGGACCCGTTCGTATTTCGTAAGACGCAAGTTTTCCTATCCAGACCCGTTCGTATTTCGTAAGACGCAAGTTTTCCTATCCAGACCCATTCGTATTTCGTAAGACGCAAGTTTTCCGATTCGGACCCGTTCGTATTTTCGTAACAGTATTATTTCCGTTTATACTGAATGATTCGTAATTCTGTCTAATTTATTTTCGTTGATTCGAAATTCGTAATTTTGTTAGATAATTTTCGTTTAATGGATTCGTAATTTTTTACTTTCGTAAATACATAGCAACACGTGGCTAATCCATATTAAGATATACTTTCTCTTAAGCCCCGTACACACGGTCGGACTTTTTGCCAACAAAGCGTCAAAATTAGCGTTTTCCAAAAAATCCGACCGTGTGTACGCTCTATCGGACAAACTTTTTCGGTTTCAAAAATCTGGCCAACTCCCTTCAGACAAAAATCCACGGAAAAGTTTGTTTGAAGTCCGATCGTGTGTACGAGGCTTTACACTGTCCAATGTGACTCAGCACAAAAGAGATAAGCTGATTGGCTAAGATATTAAAGGAGTTCTCCAAGCTAAAACTTTTAACCCCCGCTGTGCCCGGGCTGTAAAACTATACAAAATAAACTTTCACTTACCTGCCCACGATCCCCCGTTGTTCCGATATCGCCGTCCCGGTCTCCTCCACTTCCTGCGGGTCGGTGACTCACAGTGCGCTCAGCCTATCAGCGGCCGCAGCAATGTCCCGCCGCGGCCGCTGATAGGCTGAGCGCACTGTGAGTCACCGACCCGCAGGAAGCGGAGGAGAACGGGACGGCGATATCAGAACAACGGGGGATCGTAGGCAGGTAAGTGAAAGTTTATTTTGTATAGTTTTACATCCCGGGCACAGCGGGGGTTAAAAGTTTTAGCTTGGAGAACTCCTTTAAGTAATCACTCACTAACTACACTGCCCAGTGCCCATTCGAAAGAACGATACAAGTACACAAATTTACTAACAGACAAAGAAACGGATTTACAAAACACACAAATGAAAATACGAACAGACAAAGGATTTTAACCACTTAAGCCCCAGACCAATATGCTGGCTAAAGACCCAAGGTGTTTTTACAGTTCGGGACTGCGTCGCTTTAACAGACAATTGCGCGGTCGTGCGACGTGGCTCCGAAACAAAATTGGCGTCCTTTTTTCCCCCACAAATAGAGCTTTCTTTTGGTGGTATTTGATCACATCTGCGGTTTTTAGTTTTTGCGCTATAAACAAAAATAGAGCGACAATTTTGAAAAAAATTCAATATTTTTTACTTTTTGCTATAATAAATATCCCCCAAAAACATATATAATTTATTTTTTTTCCTCCGTTTAGGCCGATACGTATTCTTCTACCTATTTTTGGTAAATAAATCGCAATAATCGTTTATCGGTTGGTTTGCGCAAAATTTATAGCGTTTACAAAATAGGGAATAGTTTTATTGCATTTTTATTTTTATTTTATTTTTTACTACTAATGGTGGCGATCAGCGATTTTTTTCGTGACTGCGACATTATGGCGGACACATCGGACAATTTTGACACATTTTTGGGACCATTGTCATTTTCACAGCAAAAAATGCATTTAAATTGCATTGTTTATTGTTAAAATGACAGTTGCAGTTTGGGAGTTAACCACATGGGGCGCTGTAGGAGTTAGGGTTCACCTAGTGTGTGTTTACAACTGTAGGGGGGTGTGGCTGTAGGTGTGATGTCATCGATCGCAGGAGGCACCAGCATCATACACTCGTAGAAGTGTTGAATGCAAAAGATCTTTCTTTCTTCAGACCAGCAATCACCCGGTAATTGTGATTGGCTTCGCAGAGATACCTTTGTTTTGAAAATAGCGACATAATGCAAGGAAAAGATTTTCGAAAATGCCTACATCCTTCAGCTGCCGCGCACCAGACATTGATCGTGTGGGTGTAAAGAGAGGTGCAGTAACATCACACATCCATTTAGGATCTTCGTTATTGCTTGTTGTTGTCGGGTAGCTCGCCGTGTTCATTCAGTCTCATTATTTGTCCTGCGTTGTTCCCAGCACTGTTCATTTATTGTGTTTCCAATATCCCATTATCTTTTCCTGATAGCTCCTTGTTGTAACTCGTCACATGTAGTAAATGCCTGTTTGAACCCATAGATCATCTTTCGCGAGGGCGTTGTTTTTTTTCCCAACAAGTCCCTTGGTTCTATAATGGAACGTCTGTCTGTTTCAATCGGACAATACAGTGGCGTAAAGCGACATAGAGTGAACCCGGCAGGCGGCTGAAATACGTACGTGTTTAATGTTGCATGCCATAGGATTTGTAAATTGGTTCAGCCAGTAGTATAATGATTTAGCCTTTTTAACCACTTGCTTACTGGGCACATATACCCCCCTCCTGCCCAGGTAAAATTTCAGCTTCCGGCACTGCGTCGCTTTAACTGACAATTGCGCGGTCGTGCGACGTGGCTCCCAAACAAAATTGACGTCCCTTTTTCCCCATAAGTAGAGCTTTCTTTTGGTGGTATTTGATCGCCTGTGCGGTTTTTATTTTTTGCGCTATAAACAAAAAAGAGCGACAATTTTGAAAAAAAATACAATATTTTTTACTTGTTGCTATAATAAATATGCCAATTTAAAAAAAAAAAAAAAAAATTCTCAGTTTAGGCCGATAGGTATTCTTCTACATATTTTTGGTAAAAAAAATAAAAAATTGCAATTAACGCAAAAGTTATAGCGCCTACAAAATAGGGGACAGAATTATTATTTTTTATTATTTTTATTTTTTTCCTAGAAATGGCGGCGATCTGCGATTTTTATTGGGACTGCGACGTTATGGCGGACACATCCGACACTTTTGACACATTTTTGCCGCCATTCACATTTATACTGCGATAAATATGCACTAATTACTGTATAAATGTGACTGGCATTGAAGGGGTGAGGAAGGGGTTAAATGTATTCCCTGCATAGTGTTCTAACTGTGGGGGGAGGGGGGTGACTGGGGGGGGGGGTGACCGATCTATGTCTCTATGTACAAGGGACACAGATCGGTCTCCTCTCCAGAGACAGGACGCTGTCTCTGTGTGAGCCGGCAATGAGAGATGATCTCATATGTTTACATATGAGATCATCCCTCATTGGCCGCACAGATCGCATCGCAAACGGCCACTCTGATTGGCCGTTCGCGGCGATCTGTAATTGGCTGTGTCCAAGGGACACGGCCAACACAGAGTTTCCCCGCTGCGCGCTCTGGAGCGCGCGCGGGGAATGCCCAAAGGGGCGGACGTCAATTCACGTCCAGTTGGATATTCAGGTCCGCGCTGTAGCCGTCATTTGGCTATAGCGCAGGCCTCAAGAAGTTAAAAGAAGGTCATGAGTGGAAGATGTAGGTTGCCATTGATGATCTCTCCTTCTGAAAATGTACACCCCTCTTGCTGCAAAATAAATAGAAAATACATGTAAAGGAGTGAAACACCCACTGAGATTGGACAATTAGATCTGAAACTGCTGAAATATTGTAGCATGCCTTACGGTTCCTCATAAATAGGGATGAGCTGAACACCCCCCCCGTTCGGTTTGCACCAGAACCTGCGAACAGACCACAAGTTCGTGTGAACTTTAGAACCCCAATAAAGTCTATGGGACTCGAACGTTTGAAATCTAAAATGCTAATTTTAAAGGCTAATATGCAAGTTATTGTCCTAAAAAGTGTTTGGGGGCCCGGGTCCTGCCCCAGGGGACATGTATCAATGCAAAAAAAAAAGTTTTAAAAACTGCAGTTTTTTTGGGAGCAGTGATTTTAAATGACTTTTTATCCTTCAGAAATGACACTTTGTGCAGGGACAGTTCTAAGCACGGGAAATGAGCGCTGCTTTACAGGCATACTTTACACACCCCCTAAGTACGAAATTTAAAGGAATATTTAACTTTTATTGTTTCACTTTAAGCATTAACCACTTAAGGACTGGACCAATATGCTGCTAAATGACCCAAGGGGTTTTTACAATTCGGCACTGCGTTGCTTTAACTGACAATTGCGCGGTCGTGCGACGTGGCTCCCAAACAAAATTGGCGTCCTTTTTTCCCCACAAATAGAGCTTTCTTTTGGTGGTATTTGATCACCTCTGCGGTTTTCATTTTTTGCGCTATAAACAAAAATAGAGCGACAATTTTGAAAAAAATTCAATATTTTTTACTTTTTGCTATAATAAATATCCCCAAAAATATATATTAAAAAAAAAATTCCCTCAGTTTAGGGCGATACGTATTCTTCTACCTATTTTTGGTAAAAAAAAATCTCATTGAGCGTTTATCGGTTGGTTTGCGCAAAATTTATAGCATTTACAAAATAGGGGATAGTTTTATTGCATTTCTATAAAAAAACATTTTTTTTACTACTAATGGCGGCGATCAGCCATTTTTTTTTGTGACTGCGACATTATGGCGGACACTTCGGACAATTTTGACACATTTTTGGGACCATTGTCATTTTCACAGCAAAAAATGCATTTAAATTGCATTGTTTATTGTGAAAATGACAGTTGCAGTTTGGGCGTTAACCACAGGGGGCGCTGTAGGAGTTAGGGTTCACCTAGTGTGTGTTTACAACTGTAGGGGGGTGTGGCTGTAGGTCTGACGTCATCGATCGAGTCTCCCTATAAAAGGGATCACTCGATCGATGCAGCCGCCACAGTGAAGCATGGGGAAGCCGTGTTTACATACGGGGGGGGGGGTCCCGATCGGACCCCCGACCCACGTCTAGGCAGGGACGTACAGGTACGCCAATGTGCCTGTACGTGCCATTCTGCCGACGTATATGTACATGCGGCGGTCTGGAAAAGGTTAATAAAATCACTGCTCACAAAAAAGCTAATGTTTTTTTTAAACTTTTTTTTGCATTGATACATGTCCTCTGGGGCAGGACCCGGGTCCCCAAACACTTTTTATTACAATAACTTGCATATAAGCCTTTAAAATTAGCACTTTAGATTTCTCCCATAGACTTTTCCAGGGTGTTCTGCGGCTTTTCTAATTTGCCGCGAACACCCCAAATTGTTCGGCGAACAGGCAATGTTCGAGTTGAAAATTAGTTCGACTCGAACTCGAAGCAAACCAGGAGTGGTGCAACGCATCAAAGAAGGTGGGTTTTCAGGTGGAGACGTGGTATGCAGTTATTTTGCTGATTATCCTTAAATACAGCAAGAGGAGCCAAGTTTGGAGTCCAGTTGACATTTTTTCATACAAATTGGGTGGGCAGGCATTGACACCTAGGGCTCACGGTAAAGTTGGTTGAATAACTCAATCTAGAAGAGGAGTGACACAGCCAGGGGCGGACTGACAACTCATGGGGCCCCCGGGCAATAGAAGATTATGGGGCCCCTGGGCTTACAGATGGTCACCACGCCAGGAGGCAGTGCAGAGGCGGGGCAGCTAAAATCTCGGGATTTTCACATCAAAAGCATGTGGGTTTCGGACATAGGGACAGATGTAAAAAAAACATAGATTTTTACATACTGTCCCTGGTTTTACTGAGCCTGGCAACCCTGATGGGGCCCCCTAGTGGCATGGGGCCCTCGGGCAGTGCCCGAGTGACTCAATGGTCAGTCCGCCCCTGGACACAGCATTGCTGGACTGGTGAGTCTGCCAGGGGCAGCTCCAAAGATCAGGTGATTATAGTAGCCAGAGCCACTGGGGGATCTATTTTAATGTTTTATGCGTACTAGAAGGATTTCCTATGGGATTAGATAGATCTGGGAAGGAGGGGAAGGCATCGCACACAGTTGTTACTGCACTGACCCATAGGTAGGTTGTAGCAGAATTCAGGTTTGTCTGTCGGGTTGTTGGACAGGAGATCTATAATTCCATCACGGGTGAAGACCCCATTACTCACAGGCAAGCTTCTCGCCCGCAGCACCATGGCTCTGGCTGGGAATTGATTTCCTTTGTGCAGCAATGAGATGTGTACTACATGCTCTGACACCTATAATGGGATAGCGGATGTCCAGGCGTGTGCGGATCAATTAGACTTCCCGCCATGTGTCTGTGTCTAGAAAATTCTGTGCATTAGCCTGGTGTATGTAGTCTGATATGAAAGGGCTTTTCCTGTGTATAAAAAGATCCTTACTGCTGTTCAGATCCCTGATTTGCATATAACTAGTTTGCCAAAATTGGTATGATTCAGGCCACAATCTTATGTTCCTTGATTCCTTAAATAAACCTGTTTCACCATTTAAAAAGGTAAGACAAATGCCTGTGTCCCCCCACCCTATGCTTTGTCCTATCCATCAGACCCTACATCAATACTGGGTCTGTAAGTGATGTAGGCGCCAGACCTTATGTTAGTAATGGGTCTCGTAGTGACTTGGAGGAAGACTCTGTTAGTGATGGGTCTCATAGTGACTTGGGGGTAGACCCTATGTCAGTAATGGGTCTCATAGTGACTTGGGGGTAGACCCTATGTCAGTAATGGGTCTCGTAGTGACTTGGAGGAAGACTCTGTTAGTGATGGGTCTTGTAGTGACTTGGAGGAAGACTCTGTTAGTTATGGGTCTCATAGTGACTTGGGGGAAGACCCTATGGGCCAGATTCACGTACAGCTGCGTATATTTAGTCGGGCGTAGCGCATCCCATATGCGCTACGCCGACGTAACTTAGTGAGGCAAGTACTGAATTCACAAAGCACTTGCTCCCTATGTTACGGCGGCGTAGCGTAAATGGGCCGGTGTAAGCCCGCGTATTCAAAGTAGGCTGGTAGTGGGCGTGTTGTATGGAAATGAATCGTGACCCCATGTAAATAGAGCGCCGAACGAACGGCGCATGCTCAGTATCGCGTCAAATTTACCCCCTAAGATACGACGGCTCAATGGCAACGACGTGAATGTAACCTACGCCCAGCCCCATTCACGTACGACTTACGTAAACGACGTTAAGCGCTCATGCTCAGTTTTGCGTCGAATTTACCCCCTAAGATACGACGGCTCAATTGCAACGACGTGAACGTAACCTACACCCAGCCCCATTCACTTACGACTTACGTAAACGACGTAAAAAGATACGCTTGTTCCGACGTCCATACTTTGCATTACTTGCGCCTCATATAGCAGGGGTAACTTTACGCCGGACGTAAGCCTTACGTAAACGACGTAGCGGGTGCAAGCACGTTCGTGAATCGGCGTATCTAGCTCATTTACATATTCTATGCGTAAATCTACGGAAGCGCCCCTTGCGGCCAGCGTAAATATGCACCCAAGATACGACGGCGTACGGCAACTTACGTCGGCCGGCTGAAGCCATATTTCAGGCGTATCTAGGTTCCTGAATACAGGGCATAGATACGACGGCGCATCTTTAAAATTACGCCGCGTATCAATAGATACGTCGGTGTAAGTCGTCTGTGAATCTGGCCCTATGTCAGTAATGGGTCTTGTAATGACCTAGGGGCCAGACTGTACGTCAGTAATGGGTCTTATAGTGACTTGGGGCCAGACCATACGTCAGTAATGGGTCTTATAGTGACTTGGGGCCAGACCGTACGTCAGTAATGGGTCTTATAGTGACTTGGGGCCAGACCATACGTCAGTATTGGGTCTTGTATTGACGCAGGAGCCAGACCCTATGTCTGTAATGGGTCTTATAGTGACTTGGGGCCAGATCATACGTCAGTATTGGGTCTTTGACACAAGAGTCAGACCCTATGTCTGTAATGGGTCTTGAAGTGACATGGGGACTAGACCCTACATCACTAATGGGTCTTGTATTGATGTAGGAGTCGGTCCCTACATCAGTAATGGGTCTTGTAGTAATGCAGGGGCCAGACCCTAGGTGAGTAATGGGTCTTGTAGTGATATAGGGGTCAGAATATATGTCAGTAATGGGTCTTGTATTGATGTAGGGGTCAGACCCTATGTCAGTAATGGGTTTTGTTGTAACATAGGGGTTAGATCCTATGTTAGTAATGGGTCTTATAGAGATGCAGGGTCTAGACCCTGCATCAGTAACAGTTCTTGTAGTGATATAGGTAGGGACCAGACCCTATGTCAATAGTGGGTCTTGTAGTGAAAAGATCCTGTGCCATTCTTGTAGTGATGTAAAGGCCAGACCCAATCTTGAAGTGATGTAGGCGCCAGATCATATGTCAGTAATGGTTAATGACATAGGGGCCAGACCGTACATCAGTAATGGGCCCTGTAGTGACTTGGGGCCGGAGCCTATATCAGTAAAGGGCCTTTTAGTGATGCGGTGGCCAGACCCTATGTCATTAATAGGTCTTGTAGTGATGTTGGGGCCAGACACTACATCAGTAATGGTTCTTGTATTGACATAGGGGCCAGACCCTACGTCAATAATGGGTCTTGTAGGGACATAGGGGCCAAACCGTACACTTGAAGTAATGTAGGCACCAGACCGTATGTTAGTAATGGTTCTTGTAATGAAATAGGGGCCAGACCGTACGGCAGTAATGGGTCTTGTTGTGACATAGGGGCCAAACCCTATGTCAGTAACAGGACTTATAGTGATGTAGGTAGGACCAGACCCTATATCAGTGGGTCTTGTAGTGACCAGATCCTGTGTCAGCCTTGTAGTGATGTAAGGGCCAGATGTCAGTGATTATTATTATACAAGATTTATATAGCGCCAACATTTTGCGCAGCGCTTTACAATATCGGGGAAGACAGTACAATACAGGAGGAATCAGAGGGCCCTGCTCGTTAGAGCTTACAATCTACCATGTTTCCCCGAAAATAAGCCGGGGTCTTATATTAATTATGCCAACAAAAGACACAGTAGGGCTTATTTTCGGGGTAGGTCTTACTATGTAATGTGATGTCTTCTCTCCCCCTCTCCCTCCCTGCCTGTCAGAAATCCCCAGTGTGAACTGAGTTAAAATGCTTGTAAAATCCTATAATCCTCTCTACTACAGTATTATATAATGTACGTGTGTGTTTCTGTAATATAATTGTGCCAAATACCTTTGTTATAGAGCCGCTCTGTGCTTCTGTTAACCGCCGGAGCTCTCTTCCCCCGCAATTATATTACAGAAACACACACATTGTACATTATATACTACTATAATAGAGTGTATTATAGGATTTTACAAGCATTTTTAACTAGGGCTTATTTTTAGCGTAGGGCTTATATTGCAGCCCTCCTGGGAAAATAACGCTAGGTCTTATTTTCAGGGTAGGTCTTATTTTTGGGGAAACAGGGTAGAAGGGAGGGTCAAGTGGAACAAAGGGTAGTAACTGTGGGGGATGATCAGATGGACAAGATGAAAAAAAAAAAAAAAAAACAGTTGTTGGGTGTGGATAGGATAGGCTTTTCCGGGATTGTCTAAAAGCTAATAGAGTAGGAGATAATTGGACAGATTGGGGTAAGGCGTTCCATAGGCTTGGAGAGTAATAGGCCTTGTAATGACGTGGAGTCTAGACCCCATGTCATTAATGAGTCTTGTAGTGACCAGACCCTATATCAGTCTTGTAGTGATGTAGGGACCAGACCTTAAGTTATTATTGGGTCATGTAGTGATGTAGGGCTAAGCAGATGAACCAACAAAGGGCAGCAGAGGGCATAGACATCAAGGTTTAGCTATACTTCAAGGTGGTTTTTAAAGGTGCAGTGGGCTGTAAACAGCTCCTGAGGGTTACAGAGGTTCCTTTCATCTATCCTGGGCATGTTCTTGTGCCAAAAAAAACCTTCATTAGCCTCATTAATTTGCATTTAAATACAGAGGGCCATATTCTCAAACAAGTTACGCCGGTGTATCTACTGATACACCAGCGTAAATCGAATTTCCCGCCGGCGTATCATTGTTTTGTATTCACAAAACAAGATACGCCGGATTTAGGCTAGGATCCGACTAGTGTAAGTCACTTACACTGTCGGATCTTAAATGTAATTCGCCGCCGGCCGCTAGGTGGCGTTTACGTTCAGGTCTCATTTGTTTATGCAAATGAGCCTGATACGCCGATTCCCGAACGAAATCGCGTCGCGTAACTGTCGCTTACGTCGTTTGCGTAAGCGTAGGGTTACCCCTGCTATATGAGGGGTAACCTTACGCCAGTCCCACGTATGCCATGTTAAGTATGGCGTCGGGTCCGCGTCGTCTTTTCCCGTCGGGTACGTCGTTTTACTAAGTCGTTCTTGAATACGACTTTACGTCAATGACGCACACGTCGGCGTCATTGACGTTTTCCGTCGAGAACTGGAGCATGCGCACTGGGCTATTTTAAGCCCGGCGCATGCGCAGTTCGAACGGCACGGGGGCGCGCTTAATTTAAATACAAGCCGCCCCCTTGGAATTACGCGGGGATACGCCGGGCCAATTACACTACGCCGCCCCAAACTACGGAGCAAGTGTTTGGGGAATACAGCACTTGCTCCTGTAAGTTGGGGCGGCGTAGTGTAAATGGCTTACGCTACGCCCGCCTCAAATCTACGAGAATCTGGCCCAGAGGATTTAAAAGTAAAATAATACAAATAAATCAATGAAACACAAAGATCAAATACACAAAAAAAGGAAAAAAAATAAGCAAACTGTTCTATATACACTCCACACACAACAAAGAAATAATAATAAGAAAAATAATAATAATAATTAAAAAAAAGAATGTATTTAAAAAAAAATTAAAACAATAGAAAAAAATAAGAAAATAAATAAAAAGTAGATTATTTTTCTTTTTTTTTTTTCCAGGCAAATTTCACTTAGGCATCTCAGTGAGCAATAACTTTTTTGCTGAAACGACTCTGCTCATCCATACTGGTGTTCGCTAATTGTCCTAGGGTGGCCTAAGATTGTGCGTGTGTGCATGCGCACTCCCATATGCAGCTGTGTGTGATTTCTGGATGGCACAGTACTATTGCTCTTTTAACCAAGTTTAAGTTTTGTCTATGACTATAAAGCCTAGCGTCATTTAAATATATTCTTTATTAGCAAACAAGGCTATAAATCTGCTCTATTCCTTTTGCAAACGCAGATATCGCCTTGAAAAAGTAGCAGTGACATCATCACTGTCCTGTACATAGCCTGTGCAGAGAGCAGAGATGTGGGAGGGGCCCAGCAGGCTCCACCCACTACAGGCTGCCTGCAGAAAACAACAGGAGGGGGCGGAGACAAGACCAGTTACCCTGAACAAGGAGAGGGAGCAGTAGTGACCGGTCTTTATTACAGGAAGCCAAAGTTTCACACTGGGCGACTGCACAGATCTGGAAGGAATATAAAAATCACACCGATACTCCAGTAAGGATGGACATGTTGTATTTAGACCATTTTTACTAATCCCAGAGTTCAGCTTTACATAGGTACATGATTTTGGACCTGTCTTACATTTTTTCCATAGTCTTATCTGTGTAAGGATATTGCTCTTGTTCATGCAATCTTTTCCTGTCTCGTTGTTTGTTATGCAAGCTTTGCTGATACCAGGCTGTCTGCAGGGTGACCTGGGATAACACTAGGGACCGCCGCTCCCCTCTGTGAGAACTGATTGGGTAGGGGGGGGGGGGGGGATATGAACTTGTAGCAAGAAAATGTTTTCTCGTTTATCAAAGTACAGTAAATCCCTGTCATGTGATGATTCCTTTATTGCCTTGGCAGCAGATCCAGCCAGGGAAATGAGGACAAGATTTTTGGTTGGGACAAACAAATGGTACCCATGACGTACTTTATATGGAGGTGTTTTTGTGAGCCATGCTGTGCGTTCGAGGTGTGATTGATAGGTGACTTCCTATCAGAAAGATGCAAAGGTCATCAAGTGCCCAAGAGGAGGATGCCCAACTGTGCCCTCCTCCTTGTGATGTGTGCACCCAGCCATCTTTTGCAGCTGGCATCCCATGCCCAACTGCCAAAATACTTGTATCAGTGCCAAAGCTCCAAGGGACCCCACACAAAAAAAGCGAAAACAAAATGGTGTGGGATCCCCTCCAAAATCCATTATATAATCCTACATAAGGGTCTATGATCAGTCGTTAATGAAGACCCCCATGAAAAAAGGAAACATAATTGCATGTGGCCCCCCCTAAAATCCATACCAGACCCTTATCATAGATAGGGGTCTGGTATGGATTTTTTTCACACCTATACAAAAAAATGGTGTGACTTTTAAATCTATTCCTGACCCTTTTCCTACACAAGGGTCTACCATGGCTTTTTAATGAGGGACCCCATGAAAAAAGCAAAACATGTGGTTCCCCCTCCCCGAAATGCATTCCAAACTCTTATTATAGATGGGGGTCTGGTATGGGTCTTTTGTGGGATCCTATACAAATAATGGTGTGGGGGTCCCCCTCAAAATCCATTCCAGACTCTTATCCCACACAATGGTCTCCTATTGGTTTTTAAGGGGGGGACCCCATGCAAAAAATGCCCCCTCCTCCAAAATCCACACCAGACCCTTATTATAGATAGGGGTCTGGTATGGATATTGTGTGGGACTCTATACAAAAAAAATGGTATAGAGTTCCCCCGCAGAATCCATTTCAGACCCATATCATAGATAGGGCTGCTACAGATTCTTATGGGACCATATACAAAAGAATTGCTCCCCCCCCCCTACAGTATCTATTTCAGACCCTTATCCTACATAAGAGTCTACTATGGCTTTTTAATGGGGGATCTCGTGCAAAAAGCAAAAAACTGCATGTGGTTCCCCCTCTCTATTCCAAACCTAATTATAGATGGGGATATGGTATGGATTTTTTGTGTGAACCAATAAAACATATGGCAAGTGCCCCCCCCCCCAAAAAAAAAAAAACATACCAGACCCTTATCATAGATAGGGGTCTGGTATGTATTTTTTGTGGGACCCTATACTAAAAAATGGAGTGGGGTCCCCTCCAAAATTCGTTCCAGACCCTTATCCTACACAAGGGTCTGCTATGGATTTTTAATGGGGGACCCCATGCAAAAAGCAAAAAATGGCATGTGGTTCCCCCTCCCCAAAATCTATTCCTAACCCTTAATATAGATAGGAGATTTTTTTGTGGGAACTAATAGAAATAAATGATGTGAGACCTCCCCAAAAAAAAACATTTCAGACCCTTATTCTGCACAAGGATGTATTATGAGTTTTTAAGGGGGACCCCATGCCAAAAGCAAAATATTGCGTGTGGTCCACCCCCAAAATCTATGCCAGACCCTTATCATAGATAAGGGTCTGGTATGGACTTTTTGCGGGACCCAACAGAATCAATTCCAGACCCTTATTCTGCAAGGAAGACCCCATGCAAAAGGCCAAAAAAATTGAATGTGGGTTCCTCCCCAACCCAAAATCCATACCAGACACTTTTCATAGTGAGTGGTCTGGTATGATTTTTTTTTGTGGGGCGAAAGAATCCCTTGCAGACCCTTATCCTACACAAGGGTCTACTATGGCTTTTTAATGGGGAACCCCATGCAAAAAGTAAAAAATGCCTTGTGGTTCCCCCTAACTCAAAATCTATTTCAAACCCTTATTTTAGATAGGGACATGGTATGTAATTTTTTGTGCCCCCCCAAAATCTATTTCAGATCCTTACCCTGCACAAGGATGTATTATGGGTTTTTGAGGGGGACTCCATGACAAAAAGTAAAAAATTGCATATGCCCCCCCAATCTATACTAGATCTGTGTTATAGTTAGGAGTGTGGTATAGATTTTCTTTGTGGACCCTATACAAGAAATGGTGTGACCCCCCCCCAAAAAAAAAAATAATTTTCAGACCCTTATCCTACACAAGGGTCTACTATGGGTTTTTGAAAGGGGACCCTGTGCATTAAGAAAAAAAAAACGTTTGCCCCCCCCCTCCCAAACTCCATATCAGACCCATTATAGATTATAGATGTTTTTTTTTTGTGGTTGAAGTGATGCCCTCCCCCCAAATTCATTACACAGCCAGGCTGGTCAGATAAGGGTGGGTCCCCTCTGAACCATGGCTTCAACATGGGGAGGGTACCTTGCCAGGGGTGCCCCTGTCAAAGCACTTTGGCCCGGATTCACAGACAGCGGCGCACATTTATGCCGCCATAGCGTTAGTCCTGTACGCTACGCCGACTCAACGCAGAGAGGAAATTGTGCGACGTGGTCTTGCCTCCACCAATACTCTTGACTGGAGACAGTGCCCCTGGAGATGTAAATGTGATCCAACCGTGTGTCGATCCATTTCGATCCATTGCCCCATCAAAAACTGCCCCATCAAAATCTACCCCATCAAAACAGCCCCATCAAAACTGGTTGCTATGGACTGGTTGCTTTGAAAGGTTGCTATGGACTTGTTGCTATGGATGGTTGCTATGGATTGGTTGCTATGGATTGGTTGCTATGGACTGGTTGCTATGGGAGGGTTGCTATGAACTGGCTGCTATGGACTGGTTGCTTTGGATGGTTGCTATGGAGTGGTTGCTATGGAGTGGTTGCTATGGTGCCTGTATCCTCTTTTCTAAAATACTTAATAAAAAATCTTAATTGTAAAAAAATAAAATAAAATAAAAATTATAATAATGTTATTTAAAAAAGAAATCTTACATTGGGGGCACCTTTATTGCTGACAAATGAGAGAGGACACCTTTTCTTTTTGCCTCTTACTTCCTGTTGTGTCTTCAGGACAGGAAGTGAAGGCAAACCTCTCCAATGAGACAATAGACAGTAAAACAAAGAAAAGGAAAAAAAGGAAATGGACAACTTTTTTTTTATCCCTCCTTCTAACCAACTTTTATTGCTTGTTCATACTGGGTACTATTAGCGAGGAGGTGCCTGTTTTAACCCTGAATATGCCGTAACTGTGTGCATTGCACGTGGTTGCGGCTCAGCCGCCGTTCCACCTGCTGAATTCCACATGCCACGTGGCATCTTCCTTTCTGTGTTTTAAGTGGGTGGTCAGGGGGTGGTAAAACCATGGCTCAGCTGCCTGCTTTTACTGCCCACTGTGTGATCAAGCCCTTAAAATGTTTTGGCTACAGATCTATGTTTAATAAGCTGCATTTTTTTTTTTTTGCCTGTCCTTCTACCGGGAGATATGTGCGGAAAAACCTTGCGGTTCCCTAAATTGGCCAGGTGCGTAATTCGGTTGCCATGGTTACCATGCGATGCCAGAAAACTGAAGAATAAAGGGATTTGAAATCCGGCGTTCGGGAAATTCAGTGTCACCTCAGGACAGACGGGGGGGAAATGCATTGATGCGGTCTGTTATTTTGTTGGATGTGATGGAGCCGCGGGAAGTCATGGAGTCCATCCGTCAAATCTCCCTCCGCTCTGATCAGAGGGAAATTACTGCTGTCATTTTGGCAAATTGGTTATTTTTTTTTTGCTTTTACATAAAAAGGTGATCATTGGGTTTTGTTTTTATTTCTTTGGTAACAAAAAAATTCTCAGTTTTTGTTTCATACCCTTTTTAGGTATTTATAATAAAAATTCTTTACGGTTTTTTTTTCTACTTTTATTTTGCCTTTTTTTTCTAAACCTGCAGAGCAGTAAACTACGACCCCCCGGGGATTGTGGGATATATAG
The DNA here is from genome assembly GCF_905171775.1 of Rana temporaria. Classification (NCBI taxonomy): domain Eukaryota; kingdom Metazoa; phylum Chordata; class Amphibia; order Anura; family Ranidae; genus Rana; species Rana temporaria. Next base: position 21,186,464 of record NC_053490.1, on the reverse strand, counting down.
TTTCTTCACAGGAAGTGTCAGTTCTCACACTACAGACAGAGGTCATGAATTAACCTGTGCATTTGCCATGATGTATGATCCAAAAATGTGAAGAATTTGTTTGTCTCAAAATTCTTCACATTTTTTTCAACTTTTATTTTGCCTTTTTTTCTAAACCTGCAGAGCAGTAAACTACGAGCCCCGAGGATTGTGGGATATATAGTTTCTTCACAGGAAGTGTCAGTTCTCACACTACAGACAGAGGTCATGAATTAACCTGTGCATTTGCCATGATGCATGATCCAAAAATGTGAAGATTTTGTTTGTCTCAAAATTCTTCCAAAAAAATTTCTACTTTTATTTTGCCTTTTTTTCTAAACCTGCAGAGCAGTAAACTACGAGCCCCGAGGATTGTGGGATATATAGTTTATTCACAGGAAGTGTCAGTTCTCACACTACAGACAGAGGTCATGAATTAACCTGTGCATTTGCCATGATGTATGATCCAAAAATGTGAAGAATTTGTTTGTCTCAAAATTCTTCACATTTTTTTCAACTTTTATTTTGCCTTTTTTTCTAAACCTGCAGAGCAGTAAACTACGAGCCCCGAGGATTGTGGGATATATAGTTTCTTCACAGGAAGTGTCAGTTCTCACACTACAGACAGAGGTCATGAATTAACCTGTGCATTTGCCATGATGCATGATCCAAAAATGTGAAGATTTTGTTTGTCTCAAAATTCTTCCAAAAAAATTTCTACTTTTATTTTGCCTTTTTTTCTAAACCTGCAGAGCAGTAAACTACGAGCCCAGAGGATTGTGGGATATATAGTTTCTTCACAGGAAGTGTCAGTTCTCACACTACAGACAGAGGTCATGAATTAACCTGTGCATTTGCCATGATGCATGATCCAAAAATGTGAAGATTTTGTTTGTCTCAAAATTCTTCACATTTTATTTCTACTTTTATTTTGCCTTTTTTTTTCTAAACCTGCAGAGCAATAAATTACGAGCCCCGAGGATTGTGGGATATATAGTATATTCACAGGAAGTGTCAGTTCTCACACTACAGACAGAGGTCATGAATTAACCTGTGCATTTGCCATGATGCATGATCCAAAAATGTGAAGATTTGGTTTGTCTCAAAATTCTTCACATTTTATTTCTACTTTTATTTTGCCTTTTTTTTCTAAACCTGCAGAGCAGTAAACTACGAGCCCCGAGGATTGTGGGATATGTAGTTTCTTCACAGGAAGTGTCAGTTCTCACACTACAGACAGAGGTCATGAATAAACCTGTGCATTTGCCATGATGCATGATCCAAAAATTTGAAGATTTGGTTTGTCTCAACCGATGGGGGCCCGTCCATTAGGAGCGGCCGAGCGCCGCCCCCTCTATCCATGGCCGCCACCCCCTCCACCTTCTAGCGATGCGATACGCTATCCATCGCCGCCGCCACCCCCCTATTCATGCGTCCGGCCCCTTTCAGGACGTCAGGCACCTGAAATACAAAAGCTGGGGGGGGGGGGTGGTTTGAAGCACCTGATTAGTGGCAGAGGCTCTTATAGGCTTCACAATAGGGTGAGCTTCTGGCGCAGTGCATTGCGCTACAAGCCCACCCAGGTGTTACAACAGCGAATTCGCTGTTGCAACACTGGTCTGATACCCGTCACGCGATTGGCTGAAAGGACAGGAAGTCCTATTGGATGCCTAGGAGGAGGGGAGGAGACGCATGGCGGAAAAGAGGAGGAGGAGAAGACACAGGAGCCGCTAGCTGATGCTCGCCGCAGCCAGATGTCCGCCGATGACCAGATCCCCGCCGTCTAGATGGGGTAAGTGGACCGATCGGCAGACAGCGAGCAGGGGGGTTTGAGGTGCCACAGGGGGCGGGGGCATTTGTTTCCCCCCCCCCCCCACACAAAAAAACACGAGCTGCCACTGGTTTCAACCATCTAATTCAGTGGTCTCCAAACTGTGACCCTTTGCCTGTTTTTATCTGGCCCTTGGGGCCGGTTGTGCCCACATTTTCAAACCACACATGTGAGGTATCACCGCGAACATTAGAGCGAGAGCAATAATTCTACCACTAGCCCTGCTCTGTAGCTCTAAACGGGCAACCCGTAAAAAGTTTTAAAGCTTCGCCTATGAGGATTTTTTAGTACCGAAGTTAGGCGCCATTCCACGAGTGTGCGCAATTTCAAAGTGTGACATTTTAGGTATCTGTTTACTCTGCGTAACTTTCACGGTATGCAAAAAAAAAATTGCGCTAACTTTTTTTTTTTTTTTTATGCATGAAAAATTATTGCTCAAATACCGTGCAAGAAAAAAAATTGCAATGACCACCATTTTATTCCCTAGGGCAGGGGTGCCCAACCTTTTGAAGAGCAAGGGCCACTTAAGCAACATGGTAACCAGTCGAGGGTCACAATGAGCAGAGCGGGCAGATGACAGGTCACGGCTACGCTATGGCCCTCCGATCCGCCCAGGCGAAAGGGTACCAGCGCTGTAGAGGAAGCATCGGCTTATGGGACTCTGCTCCACAGGCGCTTTCTTCCTCTACCACCAGCTTCATTCACAACACTGATGCTGTGGTATGGCGGGTTGGCAACCTGCGATCTGGGCTTGCCAACCAACCATTACAGAGCAGGAGGTCGCGGGCCACATCAGAGTGCTCCGCGGGCCACATGTGGCCCCCGGGCCACCGGTTGGCCACCCCTGCCCTAGGGTCTCTGCTAAAGATAACGGCCCGGATTCACATACATTGGCGCATATTTATGCCGGCGTAGCGTATCGAATATACGCTACGCCGACTCAACGAGGAAAGCACCGAATTCTCAAAGCCTCTGCTGTCCAAACTGCGCTGAAACGATGGTACCCCCAAACGTGGTGCGATTTTTGCCTTGCTAAATAATTGCGCAGCGGTAACACGGCAAAACACGCTAAGCTTGTCGTGAGTGGGAACACTTATTCCCTCTGTGCGATATATGAACGGGGCCTTATTGCACACATCACCAGGAATCAGTCCCTGGAAGCCATGTTGGAAAGTCAGCGGTTGGGGGGGGGGGGATTATTAATAACCCTCTAGCGGAGGCAAAGGCATCTGTGTGTAACTGAAAGCTGTCAGCCTCTCTCAGCAGCTTGATGTGCGGCGGATGAGCGCTGTCACCGCCGTCACATGACACTAACTTCCCCAGCGTGCCCCCGACACAGGTCTGTGAGCCCAACATCAGGGAGCTGTCATGGCGGAAGTACGCGCGGCTGGGCTGTCATATCGCACGACATAAATCAATCCGACTGGCTGCTGCTGTATGGATGGAATCTGCATTGCAACTCCAGTGTCCGAATAATGTAAAAAAAAATCCTTTTATATATATATATATATATATATATATATATATATATATATATATATATATATATAATTTATTTAACCACTTCAATACCAGGCACTTATACACCTTCCCGCCCAGACCAATTTCCAGCTTTCAGCGCTGTTGCACTTTGAATGACAATTGCGCAATCGTGCTACACTGCACCCAAACGAAATTTTTATAATTTTGTTACCACAAATAGAGATTTCTTTTGGTGGTATTTGATCACCTCTGCGATTTTTATTTTCTGATTAAAAAAAATGACTGAAATTTAGAAAAAAAAAACGATTTTTTTTTTTGTCTCAGTTACAAAACATTGGCCTGGATTCAAGAAGCAATTGCGCCTGTGTAACCATAGTTACACAGCGTAATTGCTTACTTGCCCCGGCGTAACGAATGCTCCTGATTCAGAGAGCTTGTTACGCCGACTGCAGCCTAAGATATGTGCGACATAAGGCTCTTATCCCCGCATATCTTAGGCTGCATTCTTGCGATGGCCGCTAGGTGGCGTTCCCGTTGTGCTAAGCGTATAGTATGCAAATTGCATACTAACGCCGATTCACTACGTTACGCGAGCCCTGCGTACGCAGTTTACGTCGTTTCCGTACGGCGTTTTTCGTGTAAGGCTGCCCCTGCTATTAGCAGGGGCAGCCAATGTTACGTATACCCGTCGTTCCCGCGTCTCGAAATTTCAAATTTACGTAGTTTGCGTAAGTGATTCGTGAATGGCGCTGGACGCCATTCACGTTCACTTTGAAGCAAATGACGTCCTTGCAACGTCATTTGCCGCAATGCACGTCGGGAAAGTTTCCCGACGGAGCATGCGCTCTACGCTCGGCGCGGGAACGCGCCTAATTTAAATGATTCCCGCCCCCTACGGGATCATTTAAATTGCGCGCGCTTACGCCGGGCATTTTGCCGGCGCGCCCACGCAATTTACGGAGCTACTGCTCCGTGAATCAAGGGCAGCACAGTAAATTTGCGGGGGCGTAGGGCAAAAATGTTGCCCTGCGCCTCCGTAAAAAAAGCAAAAATCTACCTGAATCCGGGCCACAGTAAATAAGTATGTTTTCTCCTTCACTGATGGGCACTGATGGTACTGCACTGACGGGCACTGATAAGGCAGCACTGATGGGCACCGATGAGGTGGCACTAATGAGGTGGCACTGATGACGGGGAAAAAGTATGCGGCACGGATGGGCACGGATAGGCGGTATGGATGGGCACGTATAGGCGGCATGGATGGGCACGGATGGGCACTGATAGCTGGCATGGATGGGCACTGATAGGTGGCACTGATGTACTATAATGTGTTGTACTAATGGATGCCAATCAGTGCCAAACAATAATGCCTGCCAATCAGTGATGTCCATTGTGGGCACTGATTGGCATCCATTATTCATTTCTGATTGGCATCCCTGGTGGTCTAGGGTGGCATACCTGTGGTGGGCATCCCTGGTTGTCTGGTGGTCCAGTGTGGGCATCCTGGGGGGGGGGGGCTGCGCTGATAATCGATCAGCACAACCCCCCCTGTTAGAGGAGCAGCCGATCGGCTCTCCTCTACTTACGTCTGACAGACGCAAGTGAGGAAAAGCCGATCACCGTGATTGGACACGGCTGATCACGTGGTAAAGAGTCTTCGTCAGAGACGACCATAAGACGTCCAGTCAGGATATTGAAACCACTTTGCCGCCATCATTTTGCTATTTGTCAGGCGGCAAGTGGATATATACTATGGGGTAGATTCAGAGAGAAGATACGACAGGCGTAAAGAAGCGCCATTCTACCTGAATATACCCCTATATTACCAAAAGTATTGGGACGCCTGCCTTTACACGCACATGAACTTTAATGGCATGCCAGTCTTAGTCCATAGGGTTCAATATTGAGTTGCCCCTCCCCCCCCCCCCTGCAGCTATAACAGCTTCAACTCTTCTGGGAAGGCTGTCCACAAGGTTTAGGAGTGTGTCTATGGGAATGTTTGACCGTTCTTCCAGAAGAGCATTTGTGAGGTCAGGCACTGATGTTGGAAAAGAAGGCCTGGCTCACACTCTAATTCATCCCAAAGATGTTCTATCGGGTTGAGGTCAGTCAAGTTCTTCCACTCCAAACTCGCTCATCCATGTCTTTATGGGCCTTGCTTTGTGCACTCATTTAGTGGAGGGGGGATTATGGTGTGGGATCGGGATTGGCCGCCCCTTAGTTCCAGTGAAGGGAAGCATAACTTTGTAGCAAGTCACGGGGCTGCAGTAGGTGCCGATCTGTGTCAGGCATTTGTAAACACCGCCAAGGACTGTTACTTATTATGTATGGACCTAATAGGAAAACAGTTTTGGCTTTAGATACACATTTTATTTTTATTTTTATTTTTTGTTTCATAAATATTTTTTTAATTTTAATTATTTTTTTATTTTAATTATTTTATTTAAAAAAATATATATATATCCACAATCACACCTCAGTTTAAAAAAAAAAAAAAAAAAATATACAAATATATATTTTTTTTTAACTGAGTTGTGATTGTGGATTGCACATAAACCACAGTGCACCCGATGCTCTTCTCCCAAGCAGCAGGTGGCATTTGTTTGGCCTCCTGTCATTAATCGGGGTCAGCCCAATTAGCCGCTCCTCTGCACATTAGAAAGTGATAAATATTTGTTCAGAGGGAGTTCTGGGAGACGAGTGTCTGGGGGACTCTTTCGGCTCCAGGAGAAGCTCTCTCTGTAATGTCCCGGTCACATGAGTGTGGGGCATCAATTTGCCCCAATTTTACACGACATTTTTAAAAATGTGATACTGTATGTAGCAGAGAACATTTTGGCCCGCATTTGTAAAAAAAAAAAAAAAATTGATTACTTTTTTTTATTAGATTTTTTTTTTTTAACAGAAAGTCGAAAATATTTTTTTCATAATATCTTTTTTCAAAATATAGATTTTTTTTCAAAATTTCAAAAAGTATTTTTTCATTTAAAAATTTAATACAAATAATAATAATAATAATTAAAAAAAGATTTTTTTCATTTATACAATAATAAAAATAATAATAATAATAATTAAAAAAGTATTTTTTCATTTATATAATAATAAAAAAAATTATAATAATAAAAAAAGTATTTTTTCATTTATATAATAATAATTTAAAGTATTTTTTCATTTATATATATATAAAAAAAAAAAATAATAATAATAATTAAAAAAAAGTATTTTTTAATTCATATAATAATAAAAAAAAATTAAAAAAAGTATTTTTTCATTTATATAATAATAAAAATAATAATTAAAAAAGTATTTTTTCATTTATATAATAATAAAACAACTATAATAATTAAAAAAAGTATTTTTTCATTTATATAATAACAATTAAAACAATTTTTTTTCATTTATATAATAATAAAAATAATAATAATAATAATTAAAAAAAAAGTATTTTTTCATTTATATAATAATAAAAATAATAATAATAATAATAATAATAATTAAAAAAAAGTATTTTTTCATTTATATAATAATTAAAAAATAATAAAAATTAAAAAAAAGTATTTTTTCATTTATATAATAAAAAAAATTATAATGATTAAAAAAAATTTTTTTTCATTTATATAATAATAATTTAAAAAAGTATTTTTTCATTTATATAATAATAATAATAATAATAATAATAATAATAATAATAATTATAATAATTAAAAAAGTATTTTTTCATTTATATAATAATAAAAAAAAAGTATTTTTTCATTTATATAATAATAAAAATAATAATAATAATTAAAAAAGTATTTTTTCATTTATATAATAATACATTTTTTTATAATAATTAAAAAAAGTATTTTTTCATTTATATAATAATTAAAAAAAGTATTTTTTCATTTATATAATAATAAAAATAATAATAATAATAATAATAATTAAAAAAAAGTATTTTTTCATTTATATAATAATAAAAAAAATAATAAAAATTAAAAAAATAATTTTTTCATTTATATAATAAAAAAAATTATAATGATTAAAAAAATTATTTTTTCATTTATATAATAATAATTAAAAAAAGTATTTTTTCATTTATATAATAATAATAATAATAATTCAAAAAGTATTTTTTTCATTTATATAATAATAAAAAAAAGTATTTTTTTCATTTATATAATAATAAAAATAATAATAATAATAATTAAAAAAAAGTATTTTTTCATTTATATAATAATAAAAATAATAATAATAATTAAAAAAAAAGTATTTTTTCATTTATATAATAATAAAAAAAAAAAAAATTAAAAAAAGTATTTTTTCATTTATATAATAAAAAAATTATAATGATTAAAAAAAGTATTTTTTCATTTATATAATAATAATTAAAAAAAGTATTTTTTCATTTATATAATAATAAAAATAATAATAATAATAATAATTAAAAAAGTATTTTTTCATTTATATAATAATAAAAATAATAATAATAATAATTAAAAAAGTATTTTTTCATTTATATAATAATAAAAAAAATTATAATAATTAAAAAAAGTATTTTTTCATTTATATAATAATAATTAAAAAAAGTATTTTTTCATTTATACAGAGGAGGTTCTCATTGGTCAGCATGGATATAGTTGCGTTGACCAATGAGCGCCTGCCATTGTGAGCATTATGATGGATGCTTACTGTATACAGTGTACAGCGCACTACACGGGCAGCAGGGGGCGTCACATCCACTAGGTGCGGTGAGGTCCGGAGGGGTGACCAAGGTCTTTGGAGTTAGTTCAACTTTTCATTTTTTGTGACCCTTCAGGACCGCGCCATAGCTAAATCGCGGCTTCAGGGCGGCTGCACAGGGGGGGGGGGGGGGTTGGGGGGGTCATGCATTGGCAGGGATCTGTGATCACAGATTGGGGTAAAGAGCCAATCACAATTTTTACCATGTGACCAGCTGTGTCCAATCACAGCTGATTATAGTAAAAACGGCATTTGCCGTTATCAGCAATCCTGTCCTCACGCTGACGGCTCGTGTGGAGAGGAGATCCTCACAGGGGACATCTACACTGATAATCGGAGCACTGTTCAGTGACCTGATTATGAATGCTGTCCCAACAGTGCCCATCATTGCCGCCTATCAGTGTCCATCAGTGCAGCCTCATCAATGCCCATCAGTGCAGCCTCATCAGTGCCATTCAGTGCAGCTTATCAGTGCAGCATATTAGTACCCATCAGAGCAGTCTCATCAGTGCCCATTATTGATGCCTATCAGTGCCGCCTCATTAGTGCAGCCTCATCAATGCCCATCAGTGCCACCTCATTAGTGCCATTCAGTGCAGCTTATCAGTGCAGCAGATCAGTACCCATCAGTGCAGCCTCATCAGTGCCCATCATTGATGCCTATCAGTACCGCCTCATCAGTGCAGCCTCATCAGTGCCCATCAGTGCCACCTTATCAGTGCCCATCATTGAAGCCTATTGGTACCCATCAGTGCAGCCTCATCAGTGAAGCATATCAGTGCCCATCGGTACAGCCTCATCAGTGCCAATCATTGAAGACCATCAGTACCCATCGGTGCAGCCTCATCTGTGCCGCCTCATCATTGCCCATCAGTGCAGCCTCATCTGTGCCACCTCATCAGTGCCGCATATCAGCGCAACCTCATCAGTGCCCATCATTGAAGCCTATCAGTGCCCATCAGTTGAGCCCCATCAGTGCAGCCTCATCAGTGCCCATCATTGATGCCTATCAGTGCCACCTCATCAGTGCAGCATATCAGTGCCCATCAGTACAGCCTCATCAGTGCCCATCATTGATGCCTATCAGTGCCACCTCATCAGTGCAGCATATCAGTGCCCATCAGTGCAGCCTCATCAGTGCCCATCATTGATGCCTATCAGTGCCACCTCATCAGTGCAGCATATCAGTGCCCATCAGTACAGCCTCATAAGTGCCACCTCATCAGTGCTCATCATTGAAGCCTATCAGTACCCATCAGTGCAGCTTCATCAGTGACCATCAGTGCAGCATTTCAGTGCCCATCAGTACAGCCTCATCAGTGCCATCTCATCAGTGCCCATCATTGAAGCCTATCAGTAACCATTAGTGCAGCCTCATCAGTGCCACTTTATCAGTTCAGCATATCAGTGCAACCTCATCAGTGTTGCCTTATCAGTACCCATTATTGAAGCCTATCAGTGCCCATCAGTGCAGCATATCGCTGTCCATTGGTGCAGCCTCATGAGCACACATCAGTGAAGGAGAAAAATTACTTATTTACAAAATGTTATAACAGAAACAAAAAAATTACTTTTTAGTTTGTTTAGCAAAAAATAAAACCCCCCCAGAGGTGATTAAATACCACCAAAGGAAAGCTCCACGTGTCTCAGAATAATGATAGAAATGTAATATGGGGACATCGCTGCATGAAAGAGTAATTGTCATTCAAAGTGCAACAGTGCTGGAAGCTGAACATTGGCCTGGGCAGGAAAGGGGTTAAAGTAGAAGTAAACCCCAACAGATTCATTAAATCACCATGGGCCAGATTCACAAAGGAGATACGACGCGTTTCTCCTGAAACGCCGTCGTATCTCTGTTTCTAACTATGCGACAGATTCATAGAATCAGTTACACATAGATATCCATAAGATCCCACAGGTGTATACACTGTCGGATCTTAGGATGCAATACCGCGGCCGCCGCTGGGGGGAGTTTGCGTCATAAACCAGCGTCGGGTATGCAAATTAGGAGTTACGGCGGATCCCCGATAGATTTTCGCTTTCGCTACGTCGCTGCTAGTCTAGTTTCCCGTCTCAAAGTTAGTCGTCGTTTTTAGTGCCCTAACTTTACACAGCAATTGTATTGCTGTCTAAAGTATGGCCGTCGTTCCCGCGCCGAAATTTAAAAATTCACATCGTTTGCGTAAACCGTCCGGGAATACGTAAGTACGCTACGCGCGTCGCCGTTCGAAAAAATGACGTCACAGCGCGCAAAGCACGGCGGGAGTTAGGAAACGGAGCATGCGCAGTAGGTCCGGCGCGGGAGCCCGCCTAATTTAAATGGCACACCCCCATTTAAATTACGCGGGCTTACGCCGGAGGCCACCGGCGTAGGTTTTCATCGCAAGTGCTCGGTGAATCAGGCACTTGCGATGAAAACTTGCGGCGGTGTAACGTATCTATGATACGTTACGCCGCCGCTCACCTACGTGAATCTGGCCCTAAGTTACTAAAACATAAGCGGGGAAAAAAATCCCCTCGTTAAATTGTTCTCCTGGAGCCACTTAATGCCCACCTCGGTCTTGTGATGGCGGCATTGGCATTTCTCAGGGAAGGAGGGGGTGCTGATGGGGACAGCAGAGGGCAAAGCTTGTGTAGTGTGTGTTGGGAAAGGTGACAACGCATGAGCACTATTAGGAGGAAGGGACAGAGCGTTGTCACCCTATAACAGATGGCGGTCCTTCATAGCGGGATCACCGACTATCGTTTTAGTGAAAGCCGCAAATTTTAGAGATTGATAAATCTCTGCATTAAACGGGGACGTTCACATTATCATTCTCTTCCCGCTCCCCCCCCCCCCCCCCCCCCTGGTGTTCAGGTCTGCAGGTTGTTTTCTGACGGTGACACGGGTCTGCCGGTGACATTATCTGTCAGTGACACATTACTCACATTCTTTGTGTTTTCTGTACACTGAAATAATATTACTAGAGAGGAAGACAGATGGCCAGTGAACCTTGTATGGCAATGTATTGGGGGGGGGGGGGGCGCCGCGGAAGAGCCAGAGATACAAAACACTGGATAGGAACAAAAAATACATAAAAAATGTCACACTCACAAAATGTGATGTCAGATATATGCAATGCTTTTGTTTTTATCGCCATGGGGGGGGGGTCCGCTCATTGGGTTTTAGCGTTTTTTTTTGTTTTGTTTTGTTTTTATAGAATTATGTAATTTATTAAGACTTTAAAAAAAATATATATATATATATATATATATATATATATAATTTTTAATATATTTTTTTTATTTGTTTTTATTTTATTCTGTGACAAGTGCTCAGGCACAATAGGCCATATTCACACTTTATGCTTTCATGACCATGGGGAATCTACTCATTGGGTTTTATCTATTTTTTTTTATATTATTTTAATTAAATTTGTTAATTTTTGGATTCTTTTTTTTTTTTTTTACATTTAAAAAGGAATTATTTATTTATTCAATTTTATTTTATATTGCCACAAAGTGTTTAGGCAAATAGGAAACATTCACACTTGAATGTAGCATATTTAGTACATTTTAAACCCCTTTTTTGTGCCGCTTTACACATTTCAGAAAATGTCATTTCAGCTGTATGCAACTACTCATTGGGTTTTATCTTTTTCTTTTATTACATTATTTTTATTTTCTATTTATTTTTATTTTATCTACTTAACATTTTAAATTAATGTTTTAAATTAGTTTTTATTTTATTGTAGATTGCAACAAAGTGCTTAGACAAAATAAGCCATATTCAGCCGTATTTGAACCCCTTTTTTGTGCCGCTTTGCACATTTCAGAAAATGTGATTTCAGATGTATGCAACTACTCATTTTATCTTTTTTTTTATATATATATAATATTTTAATTAAATTTGTTCATTTTTGGATTCTTTTATTTTTTTTTACATTTAAAATTGATTATTTATTTATTCAATTTTATTTTATATTGCGACAAAGGGGCAGATCCACATAGATCTGCACTCGCGCAGCGTATCGGAGATACGCTACGCCGCCGTACCTTACCTGGCTTTAGTTCGAATCCTGGAAGAATTTGCGCCGTAAGTTACGGCGGCGTAGTCTATTTCTGGTGGCGGAATTCAAATCGGCGATTAGGGGGCGTGTTTCATTTAAATGAAGCGCGTCCCCGCGCCGAATGAACTGCGCATGCACCGTCCCAAAATTTCCCGCCGTGCATTGCGCTAAATGACGTCGCTAGGACGTCATTTTTTTTTAACATAGACGTGAATTACGATTCACAGACGACTTACGCAAAAAAAAAAAAAAACATTTAATTAAACGCGGGAACAACGGCCATACTTAACATGGCAAGTCTATCTATATGCTGCAAAATAGCAGCTTTACTATACGCCGGAAAAAGCCGGCTAGAGACGATGTAAGAGAATGCGACGGCCGCGCGTACGTTCGTGGATCGTCGGAAAAAGCTAATTTGCATACCCGACGCGGAAAACGACGCAAACTCCACCCAGCGGACGCCAAAGTACGCCTGTCGGATCGAACCCAGATGTCGTCGTATCTTGGTTTGAGGATTCAAACTAAAGATACGACGCGGGTAATTTGAAAGTAAGCCGGCGTATCAGTAGATAGGCCGGCGTACTCGCTATGTGAATCTGGCCCAAAGTGCTTAGACAAAATAAGACGCATTCACACTTAAGTGTAGCATATTCAGCCAAGTTTTTATTTTATTTTCTGCTGGTTTGCATGTTTGATGTGCCTTACAGGAGATTCTTTGTCGCGTTTTTGCCCCAGGAGGGAAGCACCAGAAAAATGTGTGTATCGTGTTTTTGTTTGGGAGCCACGTCGCACGACTGCGCAATTGTCAGTTAAAGCGACGCAGTGCCGAATCGCAAAAAGGGGCAAGGTCCTTAACCTGCATAATGGTCAGGGTCTTAAGTGGTTAAAGAGGAGGAGGTTCCTACCTCCTGCTCATATTACTCTAACAATACACAGAAACATAAATTAACAGGAGCTAATTAACTAATCCCTTAAAGCAGCCGATGTGACTCCCTAACTACAATACACATTATCATACATATCAACACAGAACTCCTTCATACAATTGCAGGGTTAAATAGCACAAGCAACAATGGGTGAAAGACTCTAATGCCGCAGACACACGGTCGGAATTTCCGATGGAAAAAGTCAGATGGGAGCTTTCCATCGGATATTCCGACCGTGTGTATACCCCATCTGAATTTTTTCCGTCGGGATTTCCGACGGACTTTAGATAGAGAGCAGTGTCTGTCTCTCTGTTCCCCTTTACATTTAACCCCTTCCAGCTCAACCCCCGAAATCCCTTTAAGTTGATCTTTACGTCTGGAGGAAAAGGTCGGACTGCCTGATCATGTCACCACTATGATTGGCTGTCACAGTGGTCACATGCTCCGTCCCTCCGCCTCCCGATCATTACTTATCAGTGCTGTCTATAGATACTCTGTGAGTAAGCATGAAACGTATTAGTCTCATCCCTCTTCAGTCCCTCTTTGGTCTCATCAGTACTTCTTATGACTTCACAAATGTCCAAAAGTACGTCAAACCTTCATTTGCTTTTAAAATTCGATGGAATGTACTGTATGTTATTTCCCAAACGAAAACTACATTCACTGTTAGAAAGTTGTTCGTTTGAGAAGAATTTTCCATCCCACATAACACTTTAGTTGGTCTCTACATTCCTAAAGTTATCCTGTAGGGAGTGCCGTAAACCTAGGATTGCCACCTGTCTGGGATTCACCCGGGCAGTCCGGGTTTTAAATCCTGTGTCCGGGTTTCAGCCCATCTGAAACCCGGACACAACAGTGGCAGCCCTGCAGCACCAGTCCTCTTATCCCCAACTCCCCTCCTGTTAGCTTCCAGTGCTTTTAATTATTTTGGTGGGAGGGGGGCGCTTTTACTGGGGTACAGACTGGCCTGGGAGAGATTATACTGGGGGACAGACTGACCTGGGGGTGATTATACTGGGGGACAGACTGACCCGGGGTGATTATACTGGGGGGATAGAATGGCCTGGGGGGATTATACTGGGGGACAGACTGACCTGGGGGTGATTATACTGGGGGGACAGACTGACCTGGGGGAGATTATACTGGGGGACAGACTGACCCGGGGTGATTATACTGGGGGTATAGACTGGCCTGGGGGGATTATACTAGGGGACAGACTCAGGGCCGTATTTTTTCTCCCTGCCACCCCAAGGCCAGGTTCCGCAATGCACCCCCTCCCTACCAACCGAAACCCCTCCCCCCAAATCAACTGAGAATGGTAACCGGATGGCAGGGGCGGTACGGTTAGTTCAAATATTTATTGTTTCTTTTTCTTTTCTTTTTTTATTACTTTTTTTTTTTTTTTTTTATTTGTAGCTTGTCGTTTACTTTTTTTGTATACTTTTCTTTTTTATATATTATTTTTCTTATTATTTACTTTTTAATTACTTTTTTTATTTTATTAATTGAATTATTATTTCTTATTTTTTTTAACCTAACTTTATTGCTATCACACAGGAGAAAACAATTCCCTGTGTGATAGCAATTGGAGGTGACAGGTTCTCTTTATTGACCCTGTCACCTCCAAAACAGGAGTCCTAGCACTGTGCTAGAGCTCCTGTCACAGCTGAGAAGGGAAGAGCACAGCTCTCCCCTCTCACTGTGTACATCGGAGGGAGGGACAGGAGACAGACTCGGCGGCTAGGGGGAGAACGGAGTCCCGAAGACAGAGCCAGTAGAGAGAGGTATGTGGGGGGGGGGGGGGGAAGGGGAGGATGGACGGCAGCACACATTTTACAAGTGATTTCGGCGACATCGCCACAATCACTTTTTAACGAGCGAGCGGATTCCCCCACACTACATTTAGTCCTGCTAGAAAGCGACTTACCGCCCTTAACTGTATGTTCCGGCCGTCGGGGGACTCCATGCCGCTGCCGCCCCTCTGTGCCCTGCCGCCCCGAGGCCTGGCCTCGGTGGCCTTGTGGGAAATCCGGGCCTGGACAGACTGATCTGAGGGGATTATACTGGGGGACAGACTGACCAAGGGGGCATTATACTGCAGGACAGACTGACCTGGGGGGAGGGAATGTACTGGGGGACAGACTGACCTTGTTTGATTTGTCCCAATAATAACACAATTTGGCCACACCCACTGTTCATCACAGATGCTACATGTGCTGCAATACTTCTCTGACTGACCTGAGGGGATTATACCGGGGGACAGACTGACCCGGGTGATTATACTGGGGGGATAGACTGGCCTGGGGTTGATTATACTGGGGGACAAACTGACCTGGGGGGGATTATACTGGGGGACAGACTGACCTGGGGGGATTTTACTGGGGGACAGACTGACCCGGGGTGATTATACTGGGGGATAGACTGGCCTGGGGGGATTATACTAGGGGACAGACTGATCTGAGGGGATTATACTAGGGGACAGACTGATCTGAGGGGATTTTACTGGGGGACAGACAGACCTGAGGGGATTATACTGGGGGACAGACAGACCTGAGGGGATTATACTGGGGGACAGACTGACCTGAGGGGATTATACTGGGAGACAGACTGACCTGGGGGGATTATACTGGGGGACAGACTGACCTGAGGGGATTATACTGGGAGACAGACTGACCTGAGGGGATTATACCGGGGGACAGACTGACCTGAGGGGATTATACCGGGGGACAGACTGACCTGAGGGGATTATACTGGGGGACAGACTGACCTGAGGGGATTATACTGGGGGACAGACTGACCTAGGGGGATTTTACTGGGGGACAGACTGACCTGAGGGGATTATACCGGGGGACAGATAGACCTGAGGGGATTATACTGGGGGACAGACAGACCTGAGGGGATTATACTGGGGGACAGACTGACCTGAGGGGATTATACCGGGGGACAGACTGACCTGAGGGGATTATACTGGGGGACAGACTGACCTGGGGGGGATTATACTGTGGGACAGACTGACCTGAGGGGATTATACTGGGAGACAGTCTGACCTGGGGGCGATTATACTGGGGGACAGACAGACCTGAGGGGATTATACTGGGGGACAGACAGACCTGAGGGGATTATACTGGGGGAAAGACAGACCTGAGGGGATTATACTGGGGGACAGACTGGCCTGGGGGGATTATACTGGGGGACAGACTGACCTGGGGGGATTTTACTGGGGGACAGACTGATCCGGGGTGATTATACTGGGGGGATAGACTGGCCTGGGGGGAATATACTAGGGGACAGACTGACCTGAGGGGATTATACTGGGGGACTAACTGACCTGAGGGGATTATACTGAGAGACAGACTGACCTGGGGGGGATTATACTGGGGACAGACCTGAGGGGATTATACTGGGGGACAGATTGACCTGAGGGGATTATACTGGGGGACAGACTGACCTGAGGGGATTATACTGGGAAACAGACTGACCTGGGGGGGATTATACTGGGGGACAGACAGACCTGGGGGGGATTATACTGGGGGACAGACTGACCTGGGGGAGATTATACTGGGGGACAGACTGACCCGGGGTGATTATACTGGGGGGATAGACTGAACTGGGGGAGATTATACTGGGGGACAGACTGACCTGGGGGTGATTATACTGGGGGACAGACTGACCTGGGGGAAATTATACTGGGGGACAGACTGATCTGAGGGGATTATACTGGGGGACAGACTGACCTGAGGGGATTATACTGGGAGACAGACTGACCTGAGGGGATTATACTGGGAGACAGACTGACCTGAGGGGATTATACTGGGGGACAGACTGACCCGGGGTGATTATACTGGGGGGATAGACTGGCCTGGGGGGGATTATACTGGGGGACAGACTGACCTGAGGGGATTATACTGGGGGACAGACAGACCTGAGGGGATTATACTGGGGGACAGACTGACCTGGGGCGATGTACTGTGGGACAGACTAACCAAGGGGGCATTATACTGCAGGACAGACTGACCTGGGGGGAGGGAATGTACTGGGGGACAGACTGACCTTGTTTGATTTGTTTGTCCCATTAATAACACAATTTGGCCACACCCACTGTTCATCACAGATGCTACATGTGCTGCAATACTTCTCTGATTGGGGCACCCAAAGGTGTCCCAGGTCTTTTACAACATTTTAGTGTAAACTGCAAAAAAAAAAAAATAGCTGTGCGCCACTAAAGTGTTCGGGTTTGGCTTGATGAAAAGGTGGCAGCCCTACGTAAACCCTACCCCGTGACTGACTTGTGGTTCTCTTTTACCAGGCATGGAAGAAACGGTGGTTTATCCTCAGGAGCGGGCGCATGAGCGGAGATCCCGACGTCCTGGAATACTACAAGAATGACCACTCCAAGAAGCCCATCCGGGTGATTAACCTGAGCTGCTGCGAGCAGGTGGACTCCGGACTGACCTTCAACAAGAAAGAGCTGCAGGACAGCTACGTCTTCGACTTAAAGACCAGCGACCGCACCTTCTACCTGGTGGCTGAGACCGAAGAAGAGATGAACAAGTGGGTCCGGAGCATATGTCAGATCTGTGGCTTTAACCAGTCCGACGAGAGCACCGGTAAGTGGCCAACAGTGTTAAAATGAACCAAAGTAATGGGTCCACTTAAAGAGAAATGTTGTATGGACAGCTGAGCATCACACCAATCGGCTTCTTGAGCATCCTGGCCCAGATTCACGTAGAATCGCGGCGGCGTAACGTATCGTAGATACGTTACACCGCCGCAAGTTTTCATCGCAAGTGCCTGATTCTCAAAGCACTTGCGATGAAAACTTACGCTGGCGGCCTCCGGCGTAAGCCCGCGTAATTCAAAGGGGCGTGTGCCATTTAAATTAGGCGCGCTCCCGCGCCGGAACTACTGCGCATGCTCCGCGCCGTGACGTCATTTTTTTGAACGGTGACGCGCGTAGCGTAATTCCGTATTCCCGGCTTATGCAAACGACGTTGATTTTTAAATTTCGACGCGGGAACGACGGCCATACTTTAGACAGCAATACGTTTGCTGACTAAAGTTAGGGCACCTAAAACGACGACTAACTTTGCGACGGGAAACTGGACTAGCGGTGACGTAGCGAACGCGAAAATCCGTCGTGGATCCGCCGTAACTCCTAATTTGCATACCCGACGCTGGTTTACGACGCAAACTCCCACCCAGCGGCGGCCGCGGTATTGCATCCTAAGATCCGACAGTGTAAAACAATTACACCTGTCGGATCTTTTGCCTATCTATGCGTAACTGATTCTATGAATCAGCCGCATAGTTAGAAACAGAGATACGACGGCGTATCAGGAGAAACGCCGTCGTATCTCTTTTGTGAATCTGGCCCATGATCACTCACAACAGTTACCAGAGGATCAAACTAAAAGTAGGCAGGAAGCCAAAGCAACCAGGTAACAAGTATATGGAGGTCCAAGGACCCTTCTGGGCGCGTTGCGTAGACACACGCCCTGCAGTGGAGGGGAGCCCCTTATATCTCCAAAAGAAATCACAGGAACATCGGGGAAGTCTGATGTGAAGCGTCCAACTGGGGTCGGGGCATACCAAATTTTTGCGGGAGTTAAAGGGAGAGAAAGGAAGTCAGAGGTAGAAGAAAAAAGGGGAGAAAGAGGAGGGAGAAAGAGAGGGGAAAAAAAGGGTAGGTGGTGGTGGTGTAATGGTGTGGGGGATATTTTCCTGGCACACTTTTGATGGACGTCACACGTCCCGTGGTTCCGGCATTGGACCAGTGGGACGTCCATCATAGGCGGGACCTGCTATCGCACTCGGCAGGACTCGGCCACGCTCGGCGCGGCGGCACTTGGTCAAACTCCGCAGGACTCGGCCACAATCGGCGCGGTGGCACTCGGTCACACTCGGCAAGTCTCGGCCACACTCGGCACGGTGGCACTCGGCCGCGCTCGGGATCAGAACGGTCCCGGTGTTCGCTGCTCGGGGCTAACAATGGAGAGCTAAATGCTTTACGGGGACCCATTCGGGGCTCCAGCCCCCTAAGCCCGGGCCTAACGATGCCCCTGGTGTGAGTACATACAGTGAGTACATAGTGTGAGTGCATACAGTGAGTACGTAGTGTGAGGACATACAGTGAGTACATAGTGTGAGTACATACAGTGAGTACGTAGTGTGAGTTCATACAGTGAGTACGTAGTGTAAGTACATACAGTGAGTACGTAGTGTGAGTTCATACAGTGAGTACGTAGGATATACTGTACTCACTGCACTTGTGCAACTTTGCTTTGTGAATACTGCACTTGCCTGTCAAAGTTGCGGAGGCGTAACGTAAATAGGATACGTTACGCCCGCACAAAGATGCGCTCTCCTACGTGAATCTGGCCCAGTGAGTACATACAGTGAGTACGTAGTGTGAGTTCATACAGTGAGTAGGTAGTGTGAGTTCATACAGTGAGTACGTAGTGTGAGTACATACAGTGAGTACGTAGTGTGAGTACATACAGTGAGTACGTAGTGTGAGTACATACAGTGAGTACGTAGTGTGAGTACATACAGTGAGTACGTAGTGTGAGTACATACAGTGAGTACGTAGTGTGAGTTCATACAGTGAGTACGTAGGATATACTGTACTCACTGCACTTGTTTGACACATCAGAGAGATGTAGCAGAACAAGTAAATAGTTCCTCTGTCCATCAGATTATGCACCGTCCATGTAGCAGTTATTTAATGACAGGCTTTCTCTGATAAGTGCGGTTCTATGTGCATTATGGCAGACTCCACTGGCCTGATTTTCTTGCCGTCTGGAGATGAGCAAGCTTTTCACAGCTTGTTAGAATTAGTATACAGGTCAGTGATTCCCATTAGCTGGGAGGACAGATCTGACATTCCGTATGTTTCTGCACGTAGCTCATGTGTGAGGCCCGCGATTGTCTCCACCAGATCTTCGGAAGGGTGAAGTAGAAGTTGGCAGACTGTCCCAGCCCCGACGAGGGGATGTTCTTTTGGTTTTATCCACTTTTCTTTTGAGCGTGGGGAATGTTTCTATACATTACATCATCAGGGGTCAGCAACCTTTCCCACATGAAAGTCTCATGTTCAGAAGGATTAGGCAACCGTTGTGCTGCTGAACAATAGCGCATTGTAGTCTTCGTTTGTTTTCAGTTCCTGCGCTCATATTTATACTGCTAATTGCAGTTCAACGTACTAGTGGTTGTAAACCCTTTACATGTACCAAGGGACTTTCCTCAGGTGATGTACAAAGAGGAAACAAATCCTCCTAGATAAGTTGTACCTGTTTATCTAATTCCTTTCTGAAGTTATGCCGCGTACACACGATCATTTTTCGGCATTAAAAAAAACAATGTTTTTCGGCATGGAGAAAAAAGAAGCTTCATCACCCCTCAGATCTCCCCAATTCCTGCACCTTCACCCCTCAGATCACCCCAATTCCTGCACCTTCACCCCTCAGATCACCCCAATTCCTGCACCTTCACCCCTCTGATCTCCCCAATTCCTGCACCTTCACCCCTCAGATCTCCCCAATTCCTTCACCTTCACACCTCAGATCTCCCCAATTCCTGGACCTCCACACCTCAGATCTCCCCAATTCCTGCACCTCCACACCTCAGATCTCCCCAATTCCTGCACCTCCACCCCTCAGATCACCCCAATTCCTGCACCTTCACCCCTCAGATCTCCCCAATTCCTGCACCTTCACCCCTCAGATCACCCCAATTCCTGCACCTTCACCCCTCAGATCTCCCCAATTCCTGCACCTTCACCCCTCAGATCACCCCAATTCCTGCACCTTCACCCCTCAGATCTCCCCAATTCCTGCACCTTCACCCCTCAGATCACCCCAATTCCTGCACCTTCACCCCTCAGATCTCCCCAATTCCTGCACCTTCACACCTCAGATCTCCCCAATTCCTGCACCTTCACCTCTCAGATCTCCCCAATTCCTGCACCTTCACCCCTCAGATCACCCCAATTCCTGCACCTCCACACCTCAGATCTCCCCAATTCCTGCACCTTCACCCCTCAGATCACCCCAATTCCTGCACCTTCACCCCTCAGATCTCCCCAATTCCTGCACCTTCACCCCTCAGATCTCCCCAATTCCTTCACCTTCACACCTCAGATCTCCCCAATTCCTGGACCTCCACACCTCAGATCTCCCCAATTCCTGCACCTCCACACCTCAGATCTCCCCAATTCCTGCACCTCCACCCCTCAGATCACCCCAATTCCTGCACCTTCACCCCTCAGATCTCCCCAATTCCTGCACCTTCACCCCTCAGATCACACCAATTCCTGCACCTTCACCTCTCAGATCTCCCCAATTCCTGCACCTTCACCCCTCAGATCACCCCAATTCCTGCACCTCCACCCCTCAGATCTCCCCAATTCCTGCACCTTCACCCCTCAGATCACCCCAATTCCTGCACCTCCACCCCTCAGATCTCCCCAATTCCTGCACCTTCACACCTCAGATCACCCCAATTCCTGCACCTTCACCCCTCAGATCTCCCCAATTCCTGCACCTTCACCCCTCAGATCTCCCCAATTCCTGCACCTTCACCCCTCAGATCACCCCAATTCTTGCACCTTCATACCTCAGATCACCCCAATTCCTGCACCTTCACCCCTCAGATCACCCCAATTCCTGCACCTTCACCCCTCAGATCTCCCCAATTCCTGCACCTTCACCCCTCAGATCACCCCAATTCTTGCACCTTCACCCCTCAGATCACCCCAATTCCTGCACCTTCATACCTCAGATAACCCCAATTCCTGCACCTTTACACCTCAGATCACCCCAATTCCTGCACCTTCACACCTCAGATCACCAATTCCTGCACCTTCACCCCTCCGATCTCCCCAATTCCTGCACCTTCACACCTCAGATCACCCCAATTCCTGCACCTTCACCCCTCAGATCACCCCAATTCCTTCAATTTCACACCTCAGATCACCCCAATTCCTGCACCTTCACCCCTCAGATCACCCCAATTCCTTCAACTTCACACCTCAGATCACCCCAATTCCTGCACCTTCACCCCTCAGATCCCCCCAATTCCTGCACCTTCACCCCTCAGATCTCCCCAATTCCTGCACCTTCACCCCTCAGATCACCCCAATTCCTGCACCTTCACCCTTTAGA
This sequence comes from Rana temporaria, assembly GCF_905171775.1. Taxonomy (NCBI): domain Eukaryota; kingdom Metazoa; phylum Chordata; class Amphibia; order Anura; family Ranidae; genus Rana; species Rana temporaria. The sequence continues at coordinate 21,164,275 of NC_053490.1, read as the reverse complement.
TCACCCCAATTCTTTCAACTTCACCCCTCAGATCTCCCCAATTCCTGCACCTTCACACCTCAGATCACCCCCAATTCGTTCAACTTCACCCCTCAGATCTCCCCAATTCCTGCACCTTCACACCTCAGATCACCCCAATTCCTTCAACTTCACCCCTCAGATCACCCCAATTCCTTCAACTTCACCCCTCAGATCACCCCAATTCCTGCACCTTCACCCCTCAGATCTCCCCAATTCCTGCACCTTCACCCCTCAGATCACCCCAATTCCTGCACCTTCACCCCTCAGATCACCCCAATTCCTGCACCTTCACCCCTTAGATCTCCCCAATTCCTGCACCTTCACCCCTCAGATCTCCCCAATTCCTGCACCTTCACCCCTCAGATCACCCCAATTCCTGCACCTTCACCCCTCAGATCACCCCAATTCCTGCACCTTCACCCCTCAGATCACCCCAATTCCTGCACCTTCACCCCTCAGATCTCCCCAATTCCTGCACCTTCACCCCTCAGATCACCCCAATTCCTGCACCTTCACCCCTCAGATCACCCCAATTCCTGCACCTTCACCCCTGACATCACTGGGTATGAAATAAGATGTGATGAAAACAGAAATATTTTCATGAGCACGATAATGAGGGAGAAAGGAGAACCCGGGAAAATCTAAGCAGATTAAACTTCAGGTATCATTATGAGGACTGTCCCCTTTTACTGAAGGGATTTTGCCTTCATAGCGAGTCCAATGAGGAGGGAAGAAGGGGATAGATACATTTCTAGTCTATTATGTCATTTCTTCCAACTGTCTGCTGTAAATATTTAGCGCTTGTTAATCTAGACAATGTTGAGATGGTCAGTTAGGAGCAGATGAGGAAAAGTGCTGAGCCCGACATGAGTCACTCCGCCATTATTGGACCTCACAAGGAGCCGTCCAAGTGACAATCAGTACGTCTCCTTCAAGTGGACCTGTCATGGGATATCTGCTGGAAGAACACTTGTATTGGCCGCAACAACCAATCGGCTTCCACTGATCATTTCTGAAATGCAGGGTTCAAAATGAAGCAAGGTTTCTGATTGGTTTATATTGTTAACATGACATAATTGTGTCTCTCCGTACTTTTGTGGTCATCCAGCTTCCTCCACCTCATACAGCCTATGTGATGGTAGAATCCATCATTTCATGCAGGAAGTCTAAGTGAGACCTTTCATTGGCTAACTTTTGGGACCCATTCTAATCCCCCGTACACACGATCGGAAATTCCGCCAAGAAATGTCCGATGTGAGCTTTTGGTCGGAAATTTCCGACCGTGTGTAGGCCCCATCAGACTTTTGCTGTCCAGATTTCAGCCAACAAAAGATTGAGAGCCGGTTCTCAAATTTTCTGACCGGAAAAAATTCTTGTCGGAAAATCCGATCGTCTGTAGCAATTCCGACACGCAAAATTCCGACGCATGCTCGGGAATAATTTGACGCATGCTCAGGAGGCATTGGCCCAGATTCACAGCAGAGATACGACGTCGTATCTCTCAGAGTATCTATGCGACTGATTCATAGAATCAGTTACGCATAGATATCCCTAAGATCCGACAGGTGTAATTGTTTACACTGTCGGATCTTAGGATGCAATACCTCTGCCGCCGCTGGGGGGAGTTTGCGTCGTAAACCAGCGTCGGGTATGCAAATTAGGAGTTACGGCGATCCACGACGGTTTTTCGCGTTCGCTACTTCGCTGCTAGTCTAGTTTCCCGACGCAAATTTAGTCATCGTTTTGGGTGCCCTAACTTTACACAGCACACGTATGTGCTGTATAAAGTATGGCTGTCGTTCCCGCGTCGAAATTTAAAAATCAACGTCGTTTGCGTAAGACGTCCGGGAATATGAAAGTACGCTACGCACGTCGCCGTTCGAAAAAATGACGTCACTTCGCGCAAAGCACGGCGGGAATTTCAGAACGGAGCATGCGCAGTAGGTCCAGAGCAGGAGCGCGCCTAATTTAAATGGCACACGCCCCTTTAAATTACGCGGGCTTACGTTACGGCGCCGCACTTCTACGTGAATCTGGCCCATTAAACTTAATTTTCTCGGCTCGGCGTAGTGTTGTACGTCACCGCGTTCTTGACGGACGAAAGTTCAGAGAACTTTTGTGGGACTGTGTGTATGCAAGCCAAGCTTGAGCGGAATTCCGTCGGAAAAACCATCCAAGGTTTTTCCGATGAAAAATCTGATCGTGTGTACGCGGCATTAGGCTACATTATACATTATATAAAGCATAAAGCAGGGATCTAATTGGTCCCGAAAACATCTATCATTCATTATGTAACTATACCTGATCCCCAGATCATTCCCTCCACCAGGAATTAATAATCGTTCCACAAATACATCCTACTGTCCCAGATAAAGCCCTTTGCTTGCCTTTATCTGCCCATTTGGGCAATATTCCTCCCACTGACACCAATCATGGGGCAAAATTCCTCCCACTGATACCAATCATGGGGCAATATTCCTCCCACTGACACCAATCATGGGGCAATATTCCTCCCACTGACACCAATGATGGGGCAATATTCCTCCCACTGACACCAATGATGGGGCGATATTCCTCCCACTGACACCAATGATGGGGCGATATTCCTCCCACTGATACCAATGATGGGGCGATATTCCTTCCACTGACACCAATAATGGGGCGATATTCCTCCCACTGACACCAATAATGGGGCGATATTCCTCCCACTGATACCAATAATGGGGCATTATTCCTCCCACTGACACCAATAATTGGGCAATATTCCTCCCACTGTCACCAATAATGGGGCGATATTCCTCCCACTGACACCAATAATGGGGCGATATTCCTCCCACTGATACCAATAATGGGGCATTATTCCTCCCACTGACACCAATAATTGGGCAATATTCCTCCCACTGATACCAATGATGGGGCACGATTCCTTCCACTGACACCAATAATGGGGCGTTATTCCTCCCACTGACACCAATAATGGGGCAATATTCCTCCCACTGATATAAATGATGGGGCAATATTCTTCCTACTGACACCAACAATGGAGCAATATTCCTTCCACTGATATAAATCATAGAACACTATTCCTCCCAATGACACCAACATCGGGTACTTTTCCTTCCACCGACATCTAGCACCATTCCTTCCATTGACACCAATAATGGGGCACTATTCAGTCCACTAACACCAACAATGAAGCACGACTCCTCCCAGTGACACCAACAATGGGGCACTGTTCCTTCCAATGTGACCCCAATGATGAGTCACTACTCCATCCGCTTATACCAATGATGGAGCACTATTCCTTCCACTGATACCAATGATGGGGCACTGTGATACATTTGCCTATATGTCTCAGTCTAATGCTCTCCCTGCTTGCCATTGTGATTACCATCCGGTTATTGACGTGCTAATGTCCCCTCACTATTTCTAAAGGTTAATTGATCTATTGTGTTGTGTGAAGGAGAGCTGGGTTTAAGTGGCTTGTGTTAATTATTCTGATTGCTTCATTGTGGTAATTATCTCTCTATATGCGGGGTCGAGTTGTCTAGTTAATGTATTTAGTACAACTAGTACTCAACTCCACTGATGTCATTATCTAAAGAAAATGTGTTTTCAGACTCGGCTCCGTCGTGTCTGCCTACTCATCTGTATGGAAGCCCCAGTGTGAGGGGGGCGGAGATTTGTCATTGTAACAGTTTTGGAAATGACATATAAGCTGTGTGTTATAACATTAAACTCAGTCTTGGTTCCAGCATCCAGTCTTGACTCATGTGTGGGGGATCCTGTGATGGTCTTGTATGGAGAGGAGGGAATGCTTGACGGGGATATCATACCGATACCGTCACAATTGGTTGGTAGCAGTGGGATTTTCCCTTCTACTCTCCTTTACACCCGGGATTCCAAGCAGACACTGGAAGAACTACTGGAAGTTCGTGGAAGGATTGCTAGCAACAAAACCGAACGGGTCATCATAGCAGAATCAATGGAGATAGACCAGGAGAACGGGATTGCAGCAACGCCAGCGGTACAAGAGATGGAGACACCAGTGATTCAGGAGGATGAATCGCCAGCCAACAAGCTAATGAGAGAGAAGCTAGCATGGTTCGGCCCGAACCCAACGCCGGATGTGGTGCTGAAAGTGATGGACCTGTTAGTAAACGCAGAACTACAGTTAAAACTGGCAGCAGTCCAACAAGCAGCCGCACCTTCTCCGAACAGTGAGTACAGCACAGCAGACACAAGGAAGATTCCGTTTAGCGCTTTTAAAGCTTTTGATGAAAAGGACTGTGAGATTGATAACTACCTGGCGGATTTTGAGCGACAATGTAACCTGCACCGAATAGCTAGAAGAGAGTGGGTTGCAATATTGTCAGGCAAACTGTCAGGCAAAGCTTCTGATGCTTTCCGGACCGTGCCAGATCAGGATATCCATAGCTACGCCCGGGTTAAAGAAGCGCTCCTGGCTCGTTATGCAGTAACCCCAGAGTCCCACCGACAGAAGTTCAGGGACTCACGCAAAACCACGGAAGACTCTTAGGCCCCGTACACACGACAGAGTTTCTCGGCAGAATTCACCGAGAAACTCGGTCAAAACCCGGATTCTGCCGAGAAACTCTGTCGTCTGTACAGTTTTGGCTCGATGGAGCCGCCGAGGAGCTCGACGAGAAAATAGAGAACATGTTCTCTATTTTCTCGTTGTTCTATGGGAGAAGGCGGCCCGCCGAGCTCCTCGGCGGCTTCATCCCAAAACTCGACGAGGAACTCGACGTGCCAAGCACGTCGAGTTCCTCTGTCGTGTGTACGGGGCCTTACGCGGAATGGGCATGCCAGTTGTCCCTGTCGGCCTCTAACTGGGCTAACAGCAGCCAGGCCACCACCGCAGAGGACATTTTGCAACTAATGCTCCTGGAGCAATTTTACAATCACATCCAGACGGACGTCAAAGATTGGGTGAGAGATCGCAGGCCCATGACTCTACCAGAGGCCGCGAATGTGGCGGATGAATATGCGGATACTCGCAAGACAAACCAGGTCACACCACGGGTACAACCTCCACGACCAACGGCGCCCTCACACCCACCAGCCGCTAGATACCAACCGCCTAACAGACCGATGACATCTAGCCCTCGCTACCCACGCCAGGAGGACAACGAACAACGCTGCTTCCGGTGCAAACAGTTGGGTCACTTCAAGCAGAATTGCCCCATGAATGACAACACCAGGTCAAATTGGTCTCAACCTGGGTACCGCCCACCAGCAGCAGCCCATTGTGTAGACTCGGCTTGGGATCCCCAGGAGCTGGGTCAGGAAGAACCATTGGGCACCCCTTACGAAGCCCTCATGGTACAATCTGTTATTACAGACAACAGGGAACACCATTGTCAGCTGGTCATGGGCGACAGCCATGAGCCGGAGGGGCCGTGGAGGGAGCTGGGCAGAAAGAGGCACCGCCAGCTACCCTCCAAGAAGAAGAAGTCCTGGAAGTCATATAACCAGCGGACCTGGGAGGAGAAGAAGCGACTGGAGGAGATGGAATCGCAGCGGGCGCCCCAGATGCGGGCCGAGATGTTCGCCAAGGGCCCACCGGTGGCCCCTTACACCACCACCCAGTTCCTGATGATGAAGGACCACGTGGAGAGCCTGCAGGACATGAGCAAGCAGGATCTGATCCGTGAGTACATAGAGCTGGAGGAGTGCATAAGCCACATGGAGGAGGAGAACAACCACCTGAGGTCACAGCGGGCTGACCCCCCCAGGCTCCATGAACTGGAGATGGAGCTGGAGAAGCTCAAAGAGGAGAACCGGCGGCTGCGGAGGGAGCAGGGGGTGGCTGACCTTATGGGGCTCTGAGTCCCCCCCCCCCCCCCGGACTCTGAGCACCAGTGCTACAGCCTTTCAACAAATATAACTTTTTATTTTTATGAATCTCCTGTGACTGTCACTTCAGAGCCATAACCTGCCCCTCCCATAGCGGGACACCTAGATGGCGGCGCACAGACCCATTCGCCGTCTTCACACTGACTTCTGGTGACTTTGCAGATCGCACAAAGACTTGGGGACTGACCGGCGTGTGATCTGACGACCCGGTGGCATACCTGAGTCTGAAGCAGTTGCCAAGGGAGGTCAGTCATGCCAAACGGAGTTAACCTCGGACTAAAAGCTCTGAACCCGTCAACCCTACTGGACCAGGGAAGGTCCAACCGGGTTTTCCGGAGCAGGGAGAAAAAGGGGGGCCATTGTGATACATTTGCCTATATGTCTCAGTCTAATGCTCTCCCTGCTTGCCATTGTGATTACCATCCGGTTATTGAAGTGCTAATGTCCCCTCACTATTTCTAAAGGTTAATTGATCTATTGTGTTGTGTGAAGGAGATCTGTGTTTATGTGGCTTGTGTTAATTATTCTGATTGCTTCATTGTGGTAATTATCTCTCTATATGCGGGGTCGAGTTGTCTAGTTAATGTATTTAGTACAACTAGTACTCAACTCCACTGATGTCATTATCTAAAGAAAATGTGTTTTCAGACTCGGCTCCGTCGTGTCTGCCTACTCATCTGTATGGAAGCCCCAGTGTGAGGGGGGCGGAGATTTGTCATTGTAACAGTTTTGGAAATGACATATAAGCTGTGTGATATAACATTAAACTTAGTCTTGGTTCCAGCATCCAGTCTTGACTCATGTGTGGGGGATCCTGTGATGGTCTTGTATGGAGAGGAGGGAATGCTTGACGGGGATATCATACCGATACCGTCACAGGCACTATTTCCCAGCAACAAAAGTCCCCCACACAAAAATAGATCCCCAGCAGCGACATTAGATCCGCCAGCATCATCAGACCCTCCAGCACTGCTTGCCATAAAATACATTCAGTGCTGGAGGTGCCGGAACTGCGTTCCCCCGCGTTCTTGCTAAAAAAAAGCCCCGTCTACAAGTCTTTGGCCCAGATTCTCAAAGGCGTTACGACGGCGCAACACCATTTGCACCGTCGTAAGTCCTAATCTGGCCCCGGGTATCTATGCGACGTATTCTTAGAATCAGTTACGCATAGATACCCATTAGATCTGACAGGCGTAAGGCTCTTACGCTGTCAGATCTTAAATGCAATTTTTTTTCCCGCCGCTAGGTGTCGCCTCCGTAGTTTTCCCCGTCGCTTATGTAAATTAGCAAATTACGACGATTCCCGAACGTACGCGCGCTCGACGCAGAGAATTTACGTAGTTTCCGTAGCCTTTCCGATGCGTAAAGTTGCCCCTGGGGTCTATGAGGCGCAGCCAATGTTAAGTATGGCCGTCGTTCCCGCGTCGAAATTTAAAAAATCTACGTCGTTTGCGTAAGACGTCCGTGAATGGCGCTGGACGCCATTTACATTAACGTCTAAGCAAATGACGTTGGTGCGACGTCATTTAACGCAACGCACGTCGGGTAATGTACCCGATTGAGCATGCGCAGTACGCCAAGCGCTTTTACGATACACCGCCGCAAGTTTACAGGTAAGTGTTCTGAGAATCAGGCACTAAGGCCCAGATTCTCATATAAATACGTTGCTCCTGGGCAGCGTAACGTATGTGATTTACGTTACACCGCCGCAGGTTTACAGCGTTAGTGCCTGATTCTCAGAACACTTACCTGTAAACTTGCGGCGGTGTATCGTAAAAGCGCTTGGCGCAACCCCTCCCAATTCAAATGGGGTGGGCACCATTTAAATTAGGCGCGTTCCCGCGCCGAGCGTACTGCGCATGCTCCGTCGGGTAAATTACCCAACGTGCATTGCGCTAAATGACGTCGCACCGACGTCATTTGCTTAGACGTTAACGTAAATGGCGTCCAGCGGCATTCACGGATGTCTTACGCAAATGACGTAGATTTTTTACATTTCGACACGGGAACGACGGCCATACTTAACATTGGCTGCGTCTCATAGACCCAGGGGCAACTTTACATGTCGCAAAGGCTACGGAAACGTCGTAAATTCTCTGCGTCGAGCGCGTGTACGTTCGGGAATCGTCGTAATTTGCTAATTTACATAAGCGACGGGGAAAACGACGTCTACGACACCTAGCGGCGGGAAAAAAAATTGCATTTAAGATCTGACAGCGTAAGAGCCTTACGCCTGTCGGATCTAATGGGTATCTATGCGTAACTGATTCTAATGCCCCGTACACACCATCACTTTATGTGATGAAAAAAAACGGCATTTTCTGTGAAGTAAAAAACGACATTTTTGAAACTTCAATTTTCAAAGACGAAGTTGCCTACACACCATCGTTTTTCTCACAATGTTCTAGCAAAGCGAGGTTACGTTCACCACGTTTTCCATTGAAGCTCGCTTCATAAGTAGCTTCTGGGCATGCGCGGATGAAAAAACGTGGTTTTAAACGACGTTTTTGCTACACACGGTCAATTTCTGTTTTGAAAAACGACACATAAAATTGAAGCATGCTTCAATTTTTTTTGGTCGTTTTTTAGAAGACATAAAACGACGTTTTCCCCCACACACGGTCAATTAAAGTGACGTTTTTAAAAACGTCATTTTTTTTTTCATCACATAAAACGACCGTGTGTACGCGGCATAAGAATCAGTCGCATAGATACCCGGGGCCAGATTAGGATTTACGATGGCGCAAATGGTGTTGCGCCGTCGTAACGCCTTTGAGAATCTGGGCCTAATGCTGTAAACCTGCGGCGGTGTAACGTAAATCACATACGTTATGCTGCCCAGGAGCAACGTAATTGTATGAAAATCTGGGCCTTTGTGAATACAGCACTTGCCTCTCTGACTTACGGCAGCGTAAATACGATACGTTACGCCGCCGTAAAAATCCAGCTATTTGTATTTTCCCATGACAGGGTGACTTTAATGGGCAGTCTCCGCCATTGCTATCTCGTCCCCCACCCCTCGCAGCACTCGGTGCTGAGATCTCCTCATTACTAGAGAGCTCAGTGTGTGCCGCGTCCTCTGTCCCGGAACGTCACATGCAGACCTTCGCCATGAGCCAGACTTGGAGCTCTTCCCGCTCACTGAGAAGAGGCCAAACCGCTGAGCCTTTGAAAGTAAAAAAAAAAAATCTCTGTACTGGAAACAGCCGCGGCCTGGCGGGACAGCCTGTAACGCATTACGAGGCGCACATCGACTTCGCCTCTGAAAGACACTTTGACACGTTTTTATAAAATCGCGTTTGTTATTTTCTCCATGTGACTATATTTGGTCATCGCGGCCCGAGAAAGTGAGTCAGTGTAGCGATGTGCAGAGATGATGGAGATATTCAACCGGCCGTCCTACCCTCCCCCCCGATTGGCAGGGAAGGGAGATGGGGGCAGTCACTATGCCATCAATTATCACCACTGTGCCATGCCATCAAATGCAGCCACTGTGTCATCATTTGTCAACACTGTGCCATGCCATCAAATGCAGTCACTATGCCATGCCATCAAACGCAGCCACTGTGTCATCAATTGTCACCACTGTGCCATGCCATCAAATGTAGTCACTGTGCCATCAATTCGCACCACTGTGCCATGCCATCAAATGCAGTCACTGTGCCATGCCATCAAACGCAGCCACTGTGTCATCAATTGTCACCACTGTGCCATGCCATCAAATGCAGTCACTATGCCATGCCATCAAACGCAGCCACTGTGTCATCAATTGTCACCACTGTGCCATGCCATCAAATGTAGTCACTGTGCCATCAATTCGCACCACTGTGCCATGCCATCAAATGCAGTCACTATACCATGCCATCAAACGCAGCCACTGTGTCATCAATTGTCAACACTGTGCCATGCCATCAAATGCAGCCACTGTGTCATCAATTGTCATCACTGTGCCATGCCATCAAATGCAGCCACTGTGCCATGCCATCATCAATTCGCACCACTGTGCCATGCCATCAAACGCAGCCACTGTGCCATGCCATCAAACGCAGCCACTGTGTCATCAATTGTCACCACTGTGCCATGCCATCAAACGCAGCCACTGTGCCATGCCATCAATTCGCACCACTGTGCCATGCCATCAAACGCAGCCACTGTGCCATCAATTGTCGCCACTGTGCCCTTTAATTGTCGCCACTGTGCCCATTATCGCCACTGTGCCCATTGATGTCACTGTGACTGTGCCCTTTAATTGTCGCCACTGCGCCCATTCATGCCGCTGTGCCAATTGTCCCCACGGTGCCCATTGTGCCTATTGTCGCCACTGTGCCCATTGTCGCCACTGTGCCCATTGTCGCCACTGTGCCCATTGATGTTACTGTGCCCATTGATGTTACTGTGCCAATCGTCGCCGCTGTGCCTTTTAAAATTCCCCTTCCCCCCCCCCCCCCCGGCACTTACCTCTACTGGAGTCAGCCATCCACGTCCCACGATGTCTTCTCCCGCCCTTGATGACGCTTCAGCCAATCAGGTTACCGATAGCCAGCAACGGTCAACCTGATTGGCTGAGACGCCTGTCAGTCTTATCCAAGGAACGCACCCCGGTACGTCCCCTGGATAAGCATCCTGAAGGCTGAGGGCTGTACTCGGAAAGCTTATCAGAGTCGCTGGCTCTGATAGGCACTTCCGTACAGCCAACCAGCTGCCGTTATTCAGGTGGTCGGCGCTCATGTCCGGTCATCTGAATAGACCAATGCATGAATCAATGTTATTAGTCAGTGGTGTGTGCGGGAGCCAGAGGGGGGCTGTGCCCCAGCGCCCTCTATCGACGAACCGCCACTGCCTCATCTCCTGATTGGAGGATGTCCAGCATCATCTAGTCCACATATGTCAAGCACAAGGCCCGCAGGACGAATGCGGCCCATCAGCCCTTGTCATGTGGCCCTCGCACCCATTTTTGCAGCTGGAACGTGGTCGAACTCTTTTACGCCACCTCTCACCACCCCAGCCCGGGTTACGTTACACCGGCGCTCTTGTATGTGAATCTGGCCCTAAGGTCCCTAACTCACATTCATATACTAGGGCCAATTTTAGGCAGAAGCCAATTAACCTACCAGCATGTCTTTGGAGTGTGGGAGGAAACCGGAGCACCCGGAGGAAACCCACGCAGGCACAGGGAGAACATGCAACCTTAAGGCAGGTAGTGTCATGGTCGGGATACGAACCAGCGACCCTTTTTACTGCTAGGCGAGAGTGCTACTCACTACACCACTGTGCTGATATGGGTATTGGCCTCGAGCCCCTGATCCCACGATAGAATTCGATGTTTACAGACAAATTTTTCTTTTTGTTTTCATTTTTTTCTCTAGAAATCCTTTACATAAAGCTTGTCATTTTTGCTTAGCAGCTTGTGAAGCCAGACGAATCGGATGTGTAATGCAGCTCTTGGGTAATGTTTGGACACACTTTCCCCAGTAAATCCTGTTTTCCTTCTAATACCTGCTGTCTGGGAAGTCATTGGGACACGCCGTCGCTGACCCAGACGTGGCCGGCGAGACTTTCTGCTTCCAATTATGAATAAAGATAAATAAAAGTATGCTAATGGGGTAGGTCACCTTTTTAAGGCTAGACGGAGGGCGGTGGGATGCGTCCCGTCCTGGAGAACCACAGCATTGCCTGCAAGAACTCAGAACATGTAAGACATAACAGCTGAGGTGGTGCAGAGCCAATTACAGCCCACACACACTCCGAGACTCCTCTAGATGGTTTCCTTATTGCAGAGCTCCAGAGGAATGATGGTGAGACATCTCTACTCTAGGGTGACCAGACATCCCCGGGTTCCAGGGACAGTCCCCGGATTGAAGAGACTGTCCCCGGAGCCAGTCTGTCCCCGGATTGAGGAGACTGTCCCCGGAGCCAGTCTGTCCCCGGATTGAAGAGACTGTCCCCGGAGCCAGTCTGTCCCCGGATTGAGGAGACTGTCCCCGGAGCCAGTCTGTCCCCGGATTGAGGAGACTGTCCCCGGAGCCAGTCTGTCCCCGGATTGAGGAGACCGTCCCCGGAGCCAGTCTGTCCCCGGATTGAGGAGACTGTCCCCGGAGCCAGTCTATCCCCGGATTGAGGAGACTGTCCCCGGAGCCAGTCTGTCCCCGGATTGAGGAGACTGTCCCCGGAGCCAGTCTATCCCCGGATTGAGGAGACTGTCCCCGGAGCCAGTCTGTCCCCGGATTGAGGAGACTGTCCCCGGAGCCAGTCTGTCCCCGGATTGAGGAGACTGTCCCCGGAGCCAGTCTGTCCCCGGATTGAGGAGACCGTCCCCGGAGCCAGTCTGTCCCCGGATTGAGGAGACTGTCCCCGGAGCCAGTCTGTCCCCGGATTTGTCCTCAGATTGCAGTGGCATGGAGTGGGCATCTGGTGCTACACTTGGGGGGGGAGCAAAATCATTTCTGTGTTGCCCCCCCCCCCCTACCCAGGAAATCCTGTAGTCCAGCCTGTCCCCCATGATCCCGCTTGTGCGGACGGCCCGTGTGTATGTGAGAACTACGGGGGGAGGGGCGGTGCAGAGTGTACGGCGGCTATTGAAGAAGCTCTTGGCAGGGGATACCGAGGAGCGGTTGGGTGTCGGGAACAGTACCTGGTGCTCGGGAGAGCCCTGCTCTGATAGATTATCATGGAGGCCATGTAGAGGTGAGCAAAATCAACCGATATACACTGTTCATGTGGGGAGGGGGCGGGGGTGTAGTGCAGAACTTAGGTAGGTCAGTGTAGTGGTCAGTATAGGAATAAGGTAGGTCAGTGTGGTGGTCAGTATAGGAATCAGGTAGATCAGTGTAGGAATCGGGTAGGTTAGTATAATGGTCAGTGTTGGAATCAGGTAGGTCAGTGTAGTGGTCAGTGTAGGAATCAGGTAGGTCAGTGTAGTGGTCAGTGTAGGAATCAGGTAGGTCAGTGTAGTGGTCAGTGTAGGAATCGGGTAGGTCAGTGTAGTAGTCAGTGTAGGAATCAGGTAGGTCAGTGTAGGAATCAGGTAGGTCAGTGTAGTGGTCACTTTAGGAATCAGGTTTGTCAGTGTAGGAATCGGGTAGGTCAGTGTAGGAATCAGGTAGGTCAGTGTAGGAATCGGGTAGGTCAGTGTAGTGGTCAGTGTAGGAATCAGGTAGGTTAGTGTAGTGGTCACTGTAGGAATCAGGTAGGTTAGTGTAGTGGTCAGTGTAGGAATCAGGTAGGTCAGTGTAGTGGTCAGTGTTGGAATCAGGTAGGTCAGTGTAGTGGTCAGTGTTGGAATCAGGTAGGTCAGTGTAGTGGTCAGTGTAGGAATCAGGTAGGTCAGTGTAGTGGTCAGTGTAGGAATCAGGTAGATTAGTGTAGTGGTCAGTGTAGGAATCAGGTAGGTTAGTGTAGTGGTCAGTGTTGGAATCAGGTAGGTCAGTGTAGTGGTCAGTGTTGGAATCAGGTAGGTCAGTGTAGTGGTCAGTGTAGGAATCAGGTAGGTCAGTGTAGTGGTCAGTGTAGGAATCGGGTAGGTCAGTGTAGTGGTCAGTGTTGGAATCAGGTAGGTCAGTGTAGTGGTCAGTGTTGGAATCAGGTAGGTCAGTGTAGTGGTCAGTGTAGGAATCAGGTAGGTCAGTGTAGTGGTCAGTGTAGGAATCGGGTAGGTCAGTGTAGTGGTCAGTGTAGGAATCAGGTAGGTTAGTGTAGTGGTCAGTGTAGGAACCAGGTAGGTTAGTGTAGTGGTCAGTGTAGGAATCAGGTAGGTTAGTGTAGTGGTCAGTGTAGTGGTCAGTGTAGGAATCAGGTAGGTCAGTGTAGGAATCAGGTAGGTTAGTGTAGTGGTCAGTGTAGGAATCAGGTAGGTCAGTGTAGGAATCAGGTAGGTCAGTGTAGTGGTCAGTATAGGAATCAGGTAGGTCAGTGTAGTGGTCAGTGTAGGTCAGTGTAGGAATCAGGTAGGTTAGTGTAGTGGTCAGTGTAGGAATCAGGTAGGTTAGTGTAGTGGTCAGTGTAGGAATCAGGTAGGTCAGTGTAGGAATCAGGTAGGTTAGTGTAGTGGTCAGTGTAGGAACCAGGTAGGTTAGTGTAGTGGTCAGTGTAGGAATCAGGTAGGTTAGTGTAGTGGTCAGTGTAGTGGTCAGTGTAGGAATCAGGTAGGTCAGTGTAGGAATCAGGTAGGTTAGTGTAGTGGTCAGTGTAGGAATCAGGTAGGTCAGTGTAGGAATCAGGTAGGTCAGTGTAGTGGTCAGTATAGGAATCAGGTAGGTCAGTGTAGTGGTCAGTGTAGGTCAGTGTAGGAATCAGGTAGGTTAGTGTAGTGGTCAGTGTAGGAATCAGGTAGGTTAGTGTAGTGGTCAGTGTAGGAATCAGGTAGGTCAGTGTAGGAATCAGGTAGGTTAGTGTAGTGGTCAGTGTAGGAATCAGGTAGGTCAGTGTAGGAATCAGGTAGGTTAGTGTAGTGGTCAGTGTAGGAATCAGGTAGGGAAAATGGAGTAGCTGCTCCAGGTGGGAACCCAGATGAATATCCTCCGCTACAGACAACTCAGGTGCAGGCAATGCACTTAGCAAAGCAGGAACAAAAATTGTCTCTGGTAGGTTAGTATAGTGGTTAGTGTAGGAATCAGATAGGTCAGTGTAGTGGTCAGTGTAGGAATCAGGTAGGTCAGTGTAGTGGTCAGCTTCAGGGGGGGGGGGGGGTGCTGCTGCCTCAAATTGAGAAGTATGGAGGGGGGCTGCCGCGGCGATTTGAGAAGGGGAGGGTGGGTTAATTGAGAAGCGGGGGTGCCACGAATTGGGGGGTTGCAAAAAAAAGAAATAAAAAAAAAAAATATATATATATATATATATATATATATATATATATAAAAAGGGGGGTAGCCATCCGGGGCCCTGGGGAACTCTGGGCCCTTTAACCACTTAAGGACCGCCTAACGACGATATACGTCGGCAGAATGGCACCGCTGGGCACAATCAAGTACCTGTACGTGGTTGTATAAAGCCCAGCGGTGGATCATGGGCGCGCGCCCGCGGCGCGCTCCCGTGACCCGGTCCGAAGCTCCGGGACTCACGGACCCGATCGCCGCTAGAGTCGATCGGTCCCCGCAGCTGAAGAACGGGGAGAGCTGTATGTAAACACGGCTTCCCCATTCTTCACTGTGGCGGCTGCATCGATTGTGTGTTCCCCCACACGGCCTAAACTGAGGGAAACATTTTTTTTATATATATTTTTGGGGGATATTTATTATAGCAAAAAGTAAAAAATATTGCATTTTTTTCAAAATTGTCGCTCTATTTTTGTTTATAGCGCAAAAAATAAAAACCGCAGAGGTGATCAAATACCACCAAAAGAAAGCTCTATTTGTGGGAAAAAAAGGACGCCAATTTTGTTTGGGAGCCACGTCGGACGACCGCGCAATTGTCAGTTAAAGCGACGCAGTTCCGAATCGCAAAAAGGGGCCTGGTCTTTTACCTGCATTTTGGTCCGGGTCTTAAGTGGTTAATAAAAAGAAAAAAATATATAAATAACTTTTTTTTAAAAATAAAAAGGTGGTTGCCACCCGGGCCCCTGAGGACCTCTGGGCCCCTTACAGGTGTACTGCCTGTACCCCCCTGATGGCGTTCTGGCCCCACGACATAACCTGGCTTCCCATGCCCTCTGTTTGTCAGTAGCTTACTTATTAGCCCAATAAATGGGCAGAATTGAATAACAAGTTTCGTCCACCATAGACTTCAATGGGGTTTGATACAAAGTTTGCGAACTTCGGGAAATATTTGCAGCACATTTCCCAAACCAATCCTAGGCAGATCCATTCATCCTTGTGCTGAGAATAAAGGTGGACCCTTTTGCTTAGCAGTCAGTTTAAGAAAGGACACGCCGCTTCTTTTAACCACTTGAGACCCAATGGACGTCCTGGGACATCCTCGGCTTTGTGCGGTGATATCTGAATGATGGGGTGCAGCTGCAGGCATCATTCAGATATCACCGTCTTCAGCCGGCGATTCTGTGCA
This sequence comes from Rana temporaria, assembly GCF_905171775.1. NCBI lineage: Eukaryota > Metazoa > Chordata > Amphibia > Anura > Ranidae > Rana > Rana temporaria. The sequence goes on along the minus strand of NC_053490.1, from coordinate 21,148,378 downwards.
CCAGAAGAACGATCAAAGCGGCGGTTCCGCCACTCGATCGTTCTTCCAGGCCATCGGGGGCCCGGAGAGCGAATCGGCCGGCGCTCGTTGGTGAACCATAGAGATGACTGGTAACCAGACGGTCACAGTCATCTCTATGACCGTCGGAGGACCCGGCGCGACGTTATGACTTCACGCCCGGCACCCGAAAGTAAACAAAGCCGCTATCGCGGCTGTCGGCATGTAATCGGTGATTTTTTTTCACCGATTTCATGCTTGTAAGCCTGTAGGAGAGATGTGGGGTCTTATTGACCCCGCATCTCTCCATAAAGAGGACCTGTCACACTGATTCCTATTACAAGGGATGTTTACATTCCTTGTAATAGGAATAAAACTGATCAAAAAAATAAAAAATTGTAAAAAAAAGTGTAAAAATAAAAAAATGTAGTAAAAAAAAAAAAAAATTTTTTTTTAAAACGCCCCTGTCCCGGTCGCTCGCATGCAGAAGCGAACGCAAGTCCAGCTCCCATATATAAACACCGTTCAAACCCCACATGTGAGGTATCATCGCGTGTGTTAGAGACCTCCTCTGTAACTCAAAAATAGTAACCTGTAAAAAAAATTAAAGCGTCGCCTATGGAGATTTTTAAGTACCGAAGTTTGGTGCCATTCCATGAGTGTGCGCAATTTTAAAGCGTGACATGTTAGGTATCTATTTACTCAGCGTAACATCGCCTTTCACATTATACAAAAAAATTGGGCTAACTTTACTGTTTTGTTATTTTTTAACTCCTGGAACTGTTTTTTTCCCCTAAAAAAAGGCGTTTGAAAAATTATTGCGCAAATACCGTGCGAGAAAAAAAGTTGCAATGACTGCCATTTTATTCCCTAGGGTGTCTGCTAAAAAAAATATATATAATGTTTGGGGGTTCTGATTAATTTTCTAGCAAAAAAATTGTGATTTTTTACATAAAGGAGAAAAGTGCCAAAATAGGCCCGGTAACGAAGTGGTTAATAAAGAAAGGATAGAATTTACAATAACGTTTGATAAAATCTTTTCAATGTATATGATTCATGGGGAGGGCATTGTTTTATTGTTTCCCTGCAAAACCGGAGATTCATTTTAAATGGCTTCCAAGCATGGCGGATAGGAACACAACCCATTGTTGGCCCCACAGAAAAAGGAAAGATAATACAGGTAGTGCTGGACATTAAAGATATGTTCTGTTGGTTTTGGTCGGAGTTCACTGCTACATCCATCTTGCTCCAAAATGCTTGAATGAGTGACAACAAAGGCAAAACAAGCTATTTACCAGAGAACAAAGTTCCCCCTAGTCTTCTATTATTTCCTGTTCCAGTGTCTTGTCAACAAGTTGACAGGATTTAGTCCATTTCCTGGGAAGAGTTCTAAAAATATCAGGCACACTGCTGGAAATGTTTTTGGAAAGGCATGGATAGGAAGTTGTCCCCAACGCACTGACATGGCACTCTGCAAAACCATCCGGAGAATTTACAGTACCATCATATATAGTGAACTGTCACTCTCCGGAGGATAGGGGTGGTTTTGTGCCAAGGTTAGGGCCAGGGGAGGGCTGGCAAGGGGGGCAGGGTGGAAATCTCCCCCTGGGCCGGTGACACTATGCACAGCCACCGGCCACCACTACCAAATGCTGTTTTTGCAGAGCAGGAATATGCCTGCTGGAGCTCTGTTAACACAGGTCACGGCTGCTGCTCACCTCCCACTGTGCAGCCGTGCCTGTGTCAGCTCTAAGGTAGATGGCTGCAGAGCTGAGCTATGTCTCGTCTCACACATAGCTCAGCCTCAGCGCACACCAGCGCTGACATCCCCTTCTCTCTCTGCACAGACACGAGGACTCTGATGTAAGGGGGGCCTCTGTGCGGACTCTGATGTAAGGGGGGCCTCTGATGTAAGGGGGGCCTCTGTGCGGACTCTGATGTAAGGGGGGCCTCTGTGCGGACTCTGATGTAAGGGGGGGCCTCTGATGTAAGGGGGGCCTCTGTGAGGACTCTGATGTAAGGGGGGGCCTCTGTGCGGACTCTGATGTAAGGGGGGCCTCTGTGCGGACTCTGATGTAAGGGGGGCCTCTGTAGTAAGGGGGGCCTCTGTGCGGACTCTGATGTAAGGGGGGCCTCTGTGTGGACTCTGATGTAAGGGGGGCCTCTGATGTAAGGGGGGCCTCTGTGCGGACTCTGATGTAAGGGGGGCCTCTGTGCGGACTCTTGTGATCATGAAAAATCTTAGACTGTTTTCCTCGATCCATCACTTTTCCACGCTCTATGGGCCACTTGACTGGACTTGCCCCCCAGGCCTAAGGCTGCCAGCCCTCCCCTGGTTAGGGCTGTGGGGGCACTGGTGCAGAGGTCAGAGCTGAGGAGGGATACAGAGTTCTGATGTACTGTGGAAGTGGGCTTCAGAGCTTAGTTGTTGGGGGGAGGGGGGTGATGAGGGGTTGCAGATACAAGCTGTAAAAAAGGGTGCAGAGGTGAGCTGTTGGGTGCAAAGCTGAGGTGTGGATTGGGGATTCACAAGAGAGTTATGGATGGAATTGCAGAGGTCAGGTTTGTACGTGGGTGCAGAGGTGAGTTGTGGATGGGAGTTGATAAATATGCTTTGGAGAAGGGTGCAGAGGTGAGCTGTGGATCGGGGGTGCAGAGCTGAGGTGTTGACTGGGGATTCACAAGAGAGTTATGGATGGAAGTGAAGAGGTCAGGTTTCTACATGGGTGCAAAGGTGAGCTGTGGATGGGAGTTGAGAAATAAGCTTTGGAGAAGGGTGCAGAGGTGAGCTGTGAACAGAGGGGGTGCAGTCGCTCAATGGAGGATATGGTGTGGCTTTGTGCCAAGGTTAGGGCTGTGGGGGCATGGGTGCAGAGGTCAGAGCTGAGAAGGGGTACAGAGTTCTGATGTACCATGGAAGAGGGCTTCAGAGCTTAGTTGTTGGGGGGGTGATGAGGGGTTGCAGATAAAAGCTGTAAAAAAGGGTGCAGAGGTGAGCTGTGGGGTGCAGAGCTAAGGTGTTGACTGGGGATTCACAAGAGAGTTATGGATGGAATTGCAGAGGTCAGTTTTGTACATGGGTGCAGAGGTGAGTTGTGGATGGGAGTTGAGAAATCAGCTTTGGAGAAGGGTGCAGAGGTGAGCTGTGGCAGGGGGTGCATTCGCTCAATGGAGGATAGGGGGTGGTTTTGTGCCAAGGTTAGGGCTGTGGGGGCATGGGTGCAGAGGTCAGAGCTGAGGAGGGGTACAGAGTTCTGATGTACTGTGGAATAGGGCTTCAGAGCTTAGTTGTTGGGGGGGGGGGGTGATGAGGAGCTGCAGAGGCAGGCTGTGAAAGAAGGGTGCAGAGGTGAGCTGTGGACCAGGGGGGTGAAGAGCTGAGGTGTGGATGGGAGTTGAGAAATAAGCTTTGGAGAAGGGTGCAGAGGTGAGCTGTGGATCGGGGGTGCAGAGCTGAGGTGTTGACTGGGGATTCACAAGAGAGTTATGTATGTAAGTGCAGCGGTCAGGTTTGTACATGGGTGCAGAGGTGAGTTGTGGAGGGCTACAGAGTTCTGATGTACTGTGGAAGAGGGCTTCAGAGCTTAGTTGTTGGGGGGGGGGGTGATGAGGGGTTGCAGAGGCGGGCTGTGAAAGAAGGGTGCAGAGGTGAGCTGTGGACCAAGGGGGTGAAGAGCTGAGGTGTGGACTGGGGATTCACAAGAGAGTTATGTAAGTGCAGCGGTCAGGTTTGTACATGGGTGCAGAGGTGAGTTGTGGATGGGCGTTGAGAAATCAGCTTTGGAGAAGGGTGCAGAGATGAGCTGTGAACAGAGGGGGTGCAGTCGCTCAATGGAGGATATGGTGTGGTTTTGTGCCAAGGTTAGGGCTGTGGGGGCATGGGTGCAGAGGTCAGAGCTGAGAAGGGGTACAGAGTTCTGATGTACCATGGAAGAGGGCTTCAGAGCTTAGTTGTTGGGGGGGTGATGAGGGGTTGCAGATAAAAGCTGTAAAAAAGGGTGCAGAGGTGAGCTGTGGGGTGCAGAGCTAAGGTGTTGACTGGGGATTCACAAGAGAGTTATAGATGGAATTGCAGAGGTCAGTTTTGTACATGGGTGCAGAGGTGAGTTGTGGATGGGAGTTGAGAAATCAGCTTTGGAGAAGGGTGCAGAGGTGAGCTGTGGCAGGGGGTGCATTCGCTCAATGGAGGATAGGGGGTGGTTTTGTGCCAAGGTTAGGGCTGTGGGGGCATGGGTGCAGAGGTCAGAGCTGAGGAGGGGTACAGAGTTCTGATGTACTGTGGAATAGGGCTTCAGAGCTTAGTTGTTGGGGGGGAAGGGGTGATGAGGGGTTGCAGAGGCAGGCTGTGAAAGAAGGGTGCAGAGGTGAGCTGTGGACCAGGGGGGTGAAGAGCTGAGGTGTGGATGGGAGTTGAGAAATAAGCTTTGGAGAAGGGTGCAGAGGTGAGCTGTGGATCGGGGGTGCAGAGCTGAGGTGTTGACTGGGGATTCACAAGTTGACAGGATTTAGTCCATTTCCTGGGAAGAGTTCTAAAAATATCAGGCACACTGCTGGAAATGTTTTTGGAAAGGCATGGATAGGAAGTTGTCCCCAACGCACTGACATGGCACTCTGCAAAACCATCCGGAGAATTTACAGTACCATCATATATAGTGAACTGTCACTCACCGGAGGATAGGGGTGGTTTTGTGCCAAGGTTAGGGCCAGGGGAGGGCTGGCAAGGGGGGCAGGGTGGAAATCTCCCCCTGGGCCGGTGACACTATGCACAGCCACCGGCCACCACTACCAAATGCTGTTTTTGCAGAGCAGGAATATGCCTGCTGGAGCTCTGTTAACACAGGTCACGGCTGCTGCTCACCTCCCACTGTGCAGCCGTGCCTGTGTCAGCTCTAAGGTAGATGGCTGCAGAGCTGAGCTATGTCTCGTCTCACACATAGCTCAGCCTCAGCGCACACCAGCGCTGACATCCCCTTCTCTCTCTGCACAGACACGAGGACTCTGATGTAAGGGGGGCCTCTGTGCGGACTCTGATGTAAGGGGGGCCTCTGATGTAAGGGGGGCCTCTGTGCGGACTCTGATGTAAGGGGGGCCTCTGTGCGGACTCTGATGTAAGGGGGGCCTCTGATGTAAGGGGGGCCTCTGTGAGGACTCTGATGTAAGGGGGGCCTCTGTGCGGACTCTGATGTAAGGGGGGCCTCTGTGCGGACTCTGATGTAAGGGGGGCCTCTGTAGTAAGGGGGGCCTCTGTGCGGACTCTGATGTAAGGGGGGCCTCTGTGTGGACTCTGATGTAAGGGGGGCCTCTGATGTAAGGGGGGCCTCTGTGCGGACTCTGATGTAAGGGGGGCCTCTGTGCGGACTCTTGTGATCATGAAAAATCTTAGACTGTTTTCCTCGATCCATCACTTTTCCACGCTCTATGGGCCACTTGACTGGACTTGCCCCCCAGGCCTAAGGCTGCCAGCCCTCCCCTGGTTAGGGCTGTGGGGGCACTGGTGCAGAGGTCAGAGCTGAGGAGGGATACAGAGTTCTGATGTACTGTGGAAGTGGGCTTCAGAGCTTAGTTGTTGGGGGGAGGGGGGTGATGAGGGGTTGCAGATACAAGCTGTAAAAAAGGGTGCAGAGGTGAGCTGTTGGGTGCAAAGCTGAGGTGTGGATTGGGGATTCACAAGAGAGTTATGGATGGAATTGCAGAGGTCAGGTTTGTACGTGGGTGCAGAGGTGAGTTGTGGATGGGAGTTGATAAATATGCTTTGGAGAAGGGTGCAGAGGTGAGCTGTGGATCGGGGGTGCAGAGCTGAGGTGTTGACTGGGGATTCACAAGAGAGTTATGGATGGAAGTGAAGAGGTCAGGTTTCTACATGGGTGCAAAGGTGAGCTGTGGATGGGAGTTGAGAAATAAGCTTTGGAGAAGGGTGCAGAGGTGAGCTGTGAACAGAGGGGGTGCAGTCGCTCAATGGAGGATATGGTGTGGTTTTGTGCCAAGGTTAGGGCTGTGGGGGCATGGGTGCAGAGGTCAGAGCTGAGAAGGGGTACAGAGTTCTGATGTACCATGGAAGAGGGCTTCAGAGCTTAGTTGTTGGGGGGGTGATGAGGGGTTGCAGATAAAAGCTGTAAAAAAGGGTGCAGAGGTGAGCTGTGGGGTGCAGAGCTAAGGTGTTGACTGGGGATTCACAAGAGAGTTATGGATGGAATTGCAGAGGTCAGTTTTGTACATGGGTGCAGAGGTGAGTTGTGGATGGGAGTTGAGAAATCAGCTTTGGAGAAGGGTGCAGAGGTGAGCTGTGGCAGGGGGTGCATTCGCTCAATGGAGGATAGGGGGTGGTTTTGTGCCAAGGTTAGGGCTGTGGGGGCATGGGTGCAGAGGTCAGAGCTGAGGAGGGGTACAGAGTTCTGATGTACTGTGGAATAGGGCTTCAGAGCTTAGTTGTTGGGGGGGGGGGGGTGATGAGGAGCTGCAGAGGCAGGCTGTGAAAGAAGGGTGCAGAGGTGAGCTGTGGACCAGGGGGGTGAAGAGCTGAGGTGTGGATGGGAGTTGAGAAATAAGCTTTGGAGAAGGGTGCAGAGGTGAGCTGTGGATCGGGGGTGCAGAGCTGAGGTGTTGACTGGGGATTCACAAGAGAGTTATGTATGTAAGTGCAGCGGTCAGGTTTGTACATGGGTGCAGAGGTGAGTTGTGGAGGGCTACAGAGTTCTGATGTACTGTGGAAGAGGGCTTCAGAGCTTAGTTGTTGGGGGGGGGGTGATGAGGGGTTGCAGAGGCGGGCTGTGAAAGAAGGGTGCAGAGGTGAGCTGTGGACCAAGGGGGTGAAGAGCTGAGGTGTGGACTGGGGATTCACAAGAGAGTTATGTAAGTGCAGCGGTCAGGTTTGTACATGGGTGCAGAGGTGAGTTGTGGATGGGAGTTGAGAAATCAGCTTTGGAGAAGGGTGCAGAGATGAGCTGTGAACAGAGGGGGTGCAGTCGCTCAATGGAGGATATGGTGTGGTTTTGTGCCAAGGTTAGGGCTGTGGGGGCATGGGTGCAGAGGTCAGAGCTGAGAAGGGGTACAGAGTTCTGATGTACCATGGAAGAGGGCTTCAGAGCTTAGTTGTTGGGGGGGTGATGAGGGGTTGCAGATAAAAGCTGTAAAAAAGGGTGCAGAGGTGAGCTGTGGGGTGCAGAGCTAAGGTGTTGACTGGGGATTCACAAGAGAGTTATAGATGGAATTGCAGAGGTCAGTTTTGTACATGGGTGCAGAGGTGAGTTGTGGATGGGAGTTGAGAAATCAGCTTTGGAGAAGGGTGCAGAGGTGAGCTGTGGCAGGGGGTGCATTCGCTCAATGGAGGATAGGGGGTGGTTTTGTGCCAAGGTTAGGGCTGTGGGGGCATGGGTGCAGAGGTCAGAGCTGAGGAGGGGTACAGAGTTCTGATGTACTGTGGAATAGGGCTTCAGAGCTTAGTTGTTGGGGGGGAAGGGGTGATGAGGGGTTGCAGAGGCAGGCTGTGAAAGAAGGGTGCAGAGGTGAGCTGTGGACCAGGGGGGTGAAGAGCTGAGGTGTGGATGGGAGTTGAGAAATAAGCTTTGGAGAAGGGTGCAGAGGTGAGCTGTGGATCGGGGGTGCAGAGCTGAGGTGTTGACTGGGGATTCACAAGAGAGTTATGTATGTAAGTGCAGCGGTCAGGTTTGTACATGGGTGCAGAGGTGAGTTGTGGAGGGCTACAGAGTTCTGATGTACCGTGGAAGAGGGCTTCAGAGCTTAGTTGTTGGGGGGGGGGGGGTGATGAGGGGTTGCAGAGGCGGGCTGTGAAAGAAGGGTGCAGAGGTGAGCTGTGGACCAGGGGGGTGAAGAGCTGAGGTGTGGACTGGGGATTCACAAGAGAGTTATGTAAGTGCAGCGGTCAGGTTTGTACATGGGTGCAGAGGTGAGTTGTGGATGGGAGTTGAGAAATCAGCTTTGGAGAAGGGTGCAGAGATGAGCTGTGAACAGAGGGGGTGCAGTCGCTCAATGGAGGATATGGTGTGGTTTTGTGCCAAGGTTAGGGCTGTGGGGGCATGGGTGCAGAGGTCAGAGCTGAGAAGGGGTACAGAGTTCTGATGTACCATGGAAGAGGGCTTCAGAGCTTAGTTGTTGGGGGGGTGATGAGGGGTTGCAGATAAAAGCTGTAAAAAAGGGTGCAGAGGTGAGCTGTGGGGTGCAGAGCTAAGGTGTTGACTGGGGATTCACAAGAGAGTTATGGATGGAATTGCAGAGGTCAGTTTTGTACATGGGTGCAGAGGTGAGTTGTGGATGGGAGTTGAGAAATCAGCTTTGGAGAAGGGTGCAGAGGTGAGCTGTGGCAGGGGGTGCATTCGCTCAATGGAGGATAGGGGGTGGTTTTGTGCCAAGGTTAGGGCTGTGGGGGCATGGGTGCAGAGGTCAGAGCTGAGGAGGGGTACAGAGTTCTGATGTACTGTGGAATAGGGCTTCAGAGCTTAGTTGTTGGGGGGAAGGGGTGATGAGGGGTTGCAGAGGCAGGCTGTGAAAGAAGGGTGCAGAGGTGAGCTGTGGACCAGGGGGGTGAAGAGCTGAGGTGTGGATGGGAGTTGAGAAATAAGCTTTGGAGAAGGGTGCAGAGGTGAGCTGTGGATCGGGGGTGCAGAGCTGAGGTGTTGACTGGGGATTCACAAGAGAGTTATGTATGTAAGTGCAGCGGTCAGGTTTGTACATGGGTGCAGAGGTGAGTTGTGGAGGGCTACAGAGTTCTGATGTACTGTGGAAGAGGGCTTCAGAGCTTAGTTGTTGGGGGGGGGGGGTGATGAGGGGTTGCAGAGGCGGGCTGTGAAAGAAGGGTGCAGAGGTGAGCTGTGGACCAGGGGGGTGAAGAGCTGAGGTGTGGACTGGGGATTCACAAGAGAGTTATGTAAGTGCAGCGGTCAGGTTTGTACATGGGTGCAGAGGTGAGTTGTGGATGGGAGTTGAGAAATCAGCTTTGGAGAAGGGTGCAGAGATGAGCTGTGGACAGAGGGTGCAAAGCTGAGGTGTGGACTGGGGATTTACAAGAGAGTTATGGATGGAAGTGTGGAGGTTAGGTTTGTACATGGGTGCAGAGGTGAGCTGTGGATGGGAGTCAAGAAATAAGCTTTGGAGAAGGGTACAGAGGTGAGCTGTGGATCGGGGGTGCAGAGCTGAGGTGTTGACCTCATAGTTGGTGTCAATGGGAGAAATGGAGCCCCATTGTTGGTGCCCAATTGTTGGTTGAAAAATTTAGCCCCATGGTTGGTGTCCATGAGAGAAATTCGTGCCCCATTGTTGGTGTCAGGTGGCAAAATATCTCATAAGGGTGGGAGAAATAGTGCCTCAGGGGCCGGATAAAGGTAAGCAATGGGCCGCATTTGGCCCCCGGGCTGCAGTTTGGAGACCACTGTTCTATACAGTAGGTGGCATTCTCTGTTGGAGGGTGACCTGGCAACAATTGGAGGTTTGGTGCTGCAAAGTGTAAGTCTACTTTTCGCTAAAGTTAAAGTGGATCTTTTGGTCAAGTCTGGATGTCCTCCAGCCAGGAAATGAGGTGGACTCTATCTAACTTTCTGCAGCTTTCTAATGTACACTGGTCCAGATTCAGAGAGCAATTGCGTCTGCGTAACCATAGTTACGCAGCGCAATTGCTTACTTGCGCCGGCGTAACGACTTCTCCTGATTCAGAGAGCTCGTTACGCCGACTGCAGCCTAAGATATGCGTGACATAAGGCTCTTATGCCCTCATATCTTAGGCTGCATTCTTACGCAGGCCGCTAGGTGGCGTTCCCGTTGTGGTCAGCGTATAGTATGCAAATTGCATACTAACGCCGATTCACAACGTTACGCGAGCCCTGCGTACGCAGTTTACGTCGTTTGCGTACGTCGGGTTTTGCGTAAGGCTGCACCTGCTAAAAGCAGGGGCAGCCAATGCTAAGGATACCCGTCGTTCCCGCGTCGCGAGGTTTAAATTTTACGTCGTTTGCGTAAGCGAATCGTGAATGGCGCTGGACGCCATTCACGTTCACTTTGAAGCAAATGACGTCCTTGCGACGTCATTTACCGCAATGCGCGTCGGGAAAGTTTCCCGACGGAGCATGCGCTCTACGCTCGGCGCGGGAACGCGCCTAATTGAAATGATTCCCGCCCCCTACGGGATCATTTACATTAGGCGCCCTTACGCCGGGCATTTTTTAAGGAGCGCCCACGCAAATTACGTGGCTACTGCTTCATGAATGAAGCGTAGCGCAAATAATTTGCGTAGGCGCAGGGTAAAAAGGGTACACTGCGCCTCCGTAAGGAGCGCGCAGCTGTACCTGAATCTGCCCCATTGTGAGAAGCTCACAGTGTGGAGTGAAATGAGAGTAAGCTATTTCAGTCCAGGAGATGAGGAAGACGTCAGTCCATGGGACATTCCTTCCTCCTAAAAATACAGATCCACCCGGCAAGACAGGACGTTTTATGAAGAATCCACTTAGAAAGTTAAAATGTTTTTATGGGATTATTTTTTCTGCGACAAAGAAAAATCCGACAATGGAGACGTGCGTATGTCACATTTCTAAATCACGAACATCCCAGCTTTATTTGGATTAATTGAAATCACGCTGCGTCTAACCATCCCGAACGTTAATATTTTAATGAAAAACTAAATAGATAAATATGGAGCATCCAGAAACGGCATCTGTTTCCTCTTATATCTCGCTGGTTACAGAGGGACATCGGGGAATTCTGTTTTCTGACTTGTATGGAGGAAAAAAAAAAAAACAATGATGCGAAACTTAAAAAAAAATAATCAAATTTTTATGGTTTTGCAGCTTAAAGCTGAACTCCGTACACACGGTAAAGCTGAACTCCGTACACACGGTAAAGCTGAACTCCGTACACACGGTAAAGCTGAACTCCGTACACGCGGTAAAGCTAAACTCCATACACACGGTAAATCTGAACTCCGTACACACTGTAAAGCTGAACTCCGTAAACACGGTATAAAGCTGAACTCTGTACGCACGGTAAAGCTGAACTTCGTACACACAGTAAAGCTGAACTCCGTACACACGGTAAATCTGAACTCCGTACACACTGTAAAGCTGAACTCCGTAAACACGGTATAAAGCTGAACTCCGTACACACGGTAAAGCTGAACTTCGTACACACAGTAAAGCTGAACTCCGTACACACGGTAAAGCTGAACTCCGTACACACGGTAAATCTTAACTCCATAGACACGGTAAATCTGAACTCCGTACACACAGTAAAGCTGAACTCCGTAAACACGGTATAAAGCTGAACTCTGTACGCACGGTAAAGCTGAACTCCGTACACACGGTAAAGCTGAACTCCGTACACACGGTAAAGCTGAACTCCGTACACACGGTAAAGCTGAACTCCGTACACACGGTAAAGCTGAACTCCGTACACACGGTAAAGCTGAACTCCGTACACACGGTAAAGCTGAACTCCGTACACACGGTAAAGCTGAACTCCGTACACACGGTAAAGCTGAACTCCATACACACGGTAAATCTGAACTCCGTACACACGGTAAAGCTGAACTCCGTACACACGGTAAAGCTGAACTCCGTAAACACGGTATAAAGCTGAACTCCGTACACACGGTAAAGCTGAACTCCGTACACACGGTAAAGCTGAACTCCGTACACACGGTAAAGCTGAACTCCGTACACACGGTAAAGCTGAACTCCATAGACACGGTAAATCTGAACTCCGTACACACAGTAAAGCTGAACTCCGTAAACACGGTATAAAGCTGAACTCTGTACGCACGGTAAAGCTGAACTCCGTACACACGGTAAAGCTGAACTCCGTACACACGGTAAAGCTGAACTCCGTACACACGGTAAAGCTGAACTCCGTAAACACGGTATAAAGCTGAACTCTGTACGCACGGTAAAGCTGAACTCCGTACACACGGTAAAGCTGATCTCCGTACACACGGTAAAGCTGAACTCCGTACACACGGTAAAGCTGAACTCCGTACACACGGTAAAGCTGATCTCCGTACACACGGTAAAGCTGATCTCCGTACACACGGTAAAGCTGAACTCCGTACACACGGTAAAGCTGAACTCCGTACACACGGTAAAGCTGAACTCCGTACACACGGTAAATCTGAACTCCGTACACACGGTAAAGCTGAACTCCGTACACACGGTAAAGCTGAACTCAGTACACACGGTAAAGCTGATCTCCGTACACACGGTAAAGCTGAACTCCGTACACACGGTAAAGCTGAACTCCGTACACGCGGTAAAGCTAAACTCCATACACACGGTAAATCTGAACTCCGTACACACTGTAAAGCTGAACTCCGTAAACACGGTATAAAGCTGAACTCTGTACGCACGGTAAAGCTGAACTTCGTACACACAGTAAAGCTGAACTCCGTACACACGGTAAATCTGAACTCCGTACACACTGTAAAGCTGAACTCCGTAAACACGGTATAAAGCTGAACTTCGTACACACGGTAAAGCTGAACTTCGTACACACAGTAAAGCTGAACTCCGTACACACGGTAAAGCTGAACTCCGTACACACGGTAAATCTTAACTCCATAGACACGGTAAATCTGAACTCCGTACACACAGTAAAGCTGAACTCCGTAAACACGGTATAAAGCTGAACTCTGTACGCACGGTAAAGCTGAACTCCGTACACACGGTAAAGCTGAACTCCGTACACACGGTAAAGCTGAACTCCGTACACACGGTAAAGCTGAACTCCGTACACACGGTAAAGCTGAACTCCGTACACACGGTAAAGCTGAACTCCATACACACGGTAAATCTGAACTCCGTACACACGGTAAAGCTGAACTCCGTACACACGGTAAAGCTGAACTCCGTACACACGGTAAAGCTGAACTCCATACACACGGTAAATCTGAACTCCGTACACACGGTAAAGCTGAACTCCGTAAACACGGTATAAAGCTGAACTCCGTACACACGGTAAAGCTGAACTCCGTACACACAGTAAAGCTGAACTCCGTACACACGGTAAAGCTGAACTCCGTACACACGGTAAAGCTGAACTCCATAGACACGGTAAATCTGAACTCCGTACACACAGTAAAGCTGAACTCCGTAAACACGGTATAAAGCTGAACTCTGTACGCACGGTAAAGCTGAACTCCGTACACACGGTAAAGCTGAACTCCGTACACACGGTAAAGCTGAACTCCGTACACACGGTAAAGCTGAACTCCGTAAACACGGTATAAAGCTGAACTCTGTACGCACGGTAAAGCTGAACTCCGTACACACGGTAAAGCTGATCTCCGTACACACGGTAAAGCTGAACTCCGTACACACGGTAAAGCTGAACTCCGTACACACGGTAAAGCTGATCTCCGTACACACGGTAAAGCTGATCTCCGTACACACGGTAAAGCTGAACTCCGTACACACGGTAAAGCTGAACTCCATACACACGGTAAATCTGTATTTACATCCAACTGAAACTTGTAACACCAACAAAAAAAAATCTAAAAAAAAAATCACTGAGTTGGAAAAAGGATCACCCCCTTATGTCAGTATTTTGTTGGACCACCCTATGCTTAACATTCCAGCCTTTAGTCTGTTGGGGGATGTCTCTACCAACTTTGCACATCTAGACTTTGCAATATTTGGCCACTTTTCTTGGCAGAACTGCTCAAGTTCAGTAAAATTTTATGGTGACCGTTTGTGGACCGAAGTCTTCAAGTCATTCCCCAGATTTTCAATGGGGTTTAAGTCTGGGCTCTGACTAGGCCATGTAAGGACACTCACCCTTTTCTCCTTCGACCACTGTGTGGTCCTTGTTGCTGTGTGCTTTGGGTCATTGTCATGTTGGAAGGTAAATCTTCTTCCCATTGACAACTTTCTGGTAGAGGGCAGCAGATTTTCCTCAAGAATTTGATGGTATTTTGCCCCCATCCATTTTTCCCTTTTCCTTCTATCCTGACAAGTGCTTCAGTCTCAACTGTAGAGAAACCCCCCATACCAGGGTTCATGTCGAAACCAATACGTCCTTGCGGCGTACTTTGGAGCAATGTACACTGGGATATGTACATATAAAAACGTCAATCACGTCGGGTCACCACCCATTTACATAAAACACGCCCCCCTCATACTCATTTGAATTAGGCGCGCTTACGCCGGCCCCATTTACGCTACGCCGCCGTAACTTAGGAGGCAAGTGCTTTGTGAATACAGCACTTGCCTCTCTGATTTACGGCGGCGTAAAAAATACGATACGCTACGCCGCCCGTAACAATGCGCCCGGCTACCTGAATCTAGCCCACTGTCTCTTTGTGGAGCGATCACGGGTGGCTGGCGTACATTGCGCCACGCACATCAGCTCCGGCATTGCGTACACCTACGGCGATTCGTACCAACCTGCCGCAATATAATGACAGCGGCTGGTCGGCAAGCGGTTAATTAATTACTTTATATATATATGTATATATTTTTATAATGCACTAGGCACTTATTGGGTACAAACCTTCCCATTCTTTATACACATGGGCATCCGCTCCATAGGGCAAGGGGGGGCAATTGACCCCCCCTGGAAATTCGAGAAGGTGTTGAAGAGTTTTGCGGCCACGGGCTGTCTGAGCGGTCCCGGGTTGGATGTCACACAGGCACAGCGAGCAGAGTGAAGCCGCCCCCCCCCCTCCAGTGTTTATGTGTACACAGGGGGAGGGAACCTGCTGCCTGTGCTGCACTGATGGCTGATCTGAGGTACTGAATGGGATGGGGGAGGGGGGTTTGTGCTGAATGGGGGGTCCATCTGTGCTGAAGGGGGGGTCTGTACTGAAGGGGGGTATGTGCTGAAGGGGGGTCTGTTCTTAAAGGGGGTCCATCTGTGCTGAAGGGGGGTCTGTGCTGAATGGAGGGGTCTGTGCGGAATGGGGGGGTCTGTGCTGGAGGGGGGTCCATCTGTGCTGAATGGAGGGGTCTGTGCAGAATGAGGGGTCTGTGCTGAAGGGGGTCCATCTGTGCTGAATGGAGGGGTCTGTGCTGAAGGGGGGGTCTGTGCTGAAGGTGGGGTCCATCTGTGCTGAAGGGGGTTCTGTACATTCTCTAGGCTATATTTGATGGGCATGGAGTGAAGCTGAATTATCTCAAAAGCTATTTCACACTGCCAGCTGGCCGCGTTATCGGTAAAGTGGCGCTTTACCATCGTTTTAGCTGCGCTATTCGGCCGCTAGCAGGGCGCTTTTAACCCCCGCTAGCGTTTGAAGAAAGGGTTAAATGCGACTGTGTATCGCCGCTGCCGAAGCGACCCCTCTCTGAAAAAATGTCAGCGGACGCCCATGTTTATACATCTATAATGTGAGAAGACCCTGGAAAGCGCTCGGATCTCGCCATCCGGTGGCGCGCTGCACTCCGCTTGCCCTTGAAGGAATTGATTTTCTTTGAATCTCACTGAGTCATGTTCTATATGGAGATCATGTGACACCCTGAGGTCTCCGTGAACCTATTTGGCCCCCCGTTCTGTTAGCTCTGCTCTCAATCCACACCCGTTCCCATGTTCCGATTGCCCCGGCTTCCCACGTCCTCCAGGGATTCTGTTTCCTAGTACCATCGTTTCAAATATCTTTTTCTTGTATAAAAGTAGTTTCTATTCAGGATTCAAGACACCCGGGGAGAGCTGTTTATGTTGAAAAGAAAATGCTTTGTTTTTCTTGGACAAAAGCGCCAAAATCGGAGGAAATGATGGAAATTCTGTGCAGCGCCAGCTTAGGAAGGGAAGATCGCGATGTATGGGAAACGTGTCTTCATTTCTTTTTTGCTAATGTAAAGTGGATGTGAACAATGGGGTAGATTCAGGTAGGGGCGCGCACTGCTACGGAGGAGCAGCGTACCGTTTTTACGCTACGCCTCCGTAAATTACTTGAGCTACGCTTCATTCACCAAGCATTTGCTCCGTAATTTGCGGGGGCGTTGCGTAAAAGTGGCCGGCGTAAGCACGCGTAATTTAAATGATCCCATAGGGGGCGTGGATCATTTAAATTAGGCGCGTTCCCGCGCCGAACGTAGTGCGCATGCTCCGTCGGGAAACTTTCCCGACGTGCATTGCGGTAAATGACGTCGCAAGGACGTCATTTGCTTCGACGGGAACGTAAATGGCGTCCAGCGCCATTCGCGATCCACTTACGTAAACAACGCAAATTTCAAAAAACGCGACGCGGGAACGACGTCCATACTTAGCATTGGCTGCGCCTCCTAATAGCAGGAGCAGCCTTACGACGGAAGCGCCGTACGCAAACGACGTAAAACTCGAACGCCGGGCGCGCGTACGTTTGTGAATCGGTGTGGGTATGCAATTTGCATACTCTACGCTGACCACTACGGGAACGCCACCTAGCGGCCAGTGTCGAGAATGCAGCCTAAGATACGACGGCATAAGAGCCTTATGCCAGTCATATCTTAGGCTACAGTCGGCGTATCGAGCTTTCTGAATACAGAAAGTCGATACGCCAGCGCAACTAAGCAATTGCGCTGCGTATCTATAGATACGCAGGCGTAATTGCTACCTGAATCTACCCCAATGGGGTAGATTGAAATTCTGACGCTGGCCGCTAGGTGGCGTTCCCGTAGTGGTCAGCGTAGAGTATGCAAATTGCATACTCACGCCGATTCACAAACGTACGCGCGCCCGGCGTTCGAGTTTTACGTCGTTTGCGTACGGCGCTTCCATCGTAAGGCTGCTCCTGCTATTAGGAGGCGCAGCCAATGCTAAGTATGGACGTCGTTCCCGCGTCGCATTTTTTGAAATTTGCGTAGTTTGCGTAAGTGGATCGTGAATGGCGCTGGACGCCATTTACATTCCCGTTGAAGCAAATGACGTCCTTGCGACGTCATTTACCGCAATGCACGTCGGGAAAGTTTCCCGACGGAGCATGCACACTACGTTCGGCGCGGGAACACGCCTAATTTAAATGATCTACGCCCCCTACGGGATCATTTAAATTACTCGCGCTTACGCGGGCCACTTTTACGCAACGTCCCCGCAAATTACGGAGCAAATGCTTCGTGAATGAAGCGTAGCTCAAGTAATTTACGGAGGCGTAGCGTAAAAACGGTACGCTGCGCCTCCGTAGTAGTGCGCGCCCCTACCTGAATCCACCCCAATAACTGAATGACTTTTAGTTTGTACTTTTTTAATTAAAATACTGTTTTCCCCCTTTTTTTTGTATCATCCTTTGTTACATCACAGTGCTGTTGATCTCCCACTGCCTCTTTACAGCCACTTCGGCCCAGATTCACAGAGAGCAAGGCGCACATTACGCCGCCGTAGGGCAAACACTGTACGCTACGCCAATGTAGCGCGGAGAGGCAAGCATTGCATTCAGCAAGCCAGTGCTTCCAACGCTGCGCCAGCGTGGCGTGGGTTTCGAAGTCGCACGCCGGCGTAGGTGGAAGTGGGCGTGAACCCATGCAAATGAGGCGTGACCCCATGAAAATGATGGGCCGAGCGCCAGACAGGTACGTATCACGAACTGCGCATGCGCCGAGACGTGGACGCAAGCACAGCACCCCCATGCGCCTGCTCACAACCACGCCGGCGCAACTGCCTAAGCTACGCCGGATCACCGCGTACGCCGTGAACATAACATACGCCCAGCCAGACACACGTCCAACGCAAAATACGTCGGCTTGTGTTCCCTGGTGCAGACCTGTGCATGTCTATTACTGGGTTGCACCTCCTTTATGGGGAATAACTTTACGCCGGACGTACAACTTACGCGCATCTCGCGTAGCATGCGCTGGGCACACGCACGTTCGTGAATCGCCGTATTTCCCTCATTTGCATGTTTGAATGGCTAGTCAATGGGAGCAGCCCCATGCGTCCAGCCTAAATGTGCGCCCACCCTACGCCGGCGTGTGCAAGCTACGTCGGCGGGGTGTAGCCTGTTTTTAGGCGCATCTTAGTTTGTGGGTCTGGCGCACAGATACGACGGCGCACATTTGCACTTACGTCGGCGTAACGTGTTATACGTCGACGTAAGTGCTTTGTGAATCTGGGCCTATATGTCTACATGCACTCCAGTGATGCCTGCATGGTATTTCCACAGCTCCCAACTGCCCCTGATTTCAAGGGACTGTCCCTGATTTGGAGCAATGTCCCTCTGTCCCTCTTTCCTCCTCATTTGTCCCTCATTTTGGTCTGATCTATATAGCTCTACATAAAATGCACTTTTTATCTATAAAAAAGTGTTTCCCAGTGCTAAACCTTTCATCCGATTTCTAAATTGTTGCATTTGTAAATTCCAAAAGCCAATATAAAGGAATAGTAGTGGTAAAAAAAAGCTCTTGTGGGTTTAACCAATCTTGTTTTATTTGTACAATTCTCCTTTAATAGGGCGTGGCAAGAGGTGTGTCCTATGCCTGCATACTTTTGCTGATAGGTGTCCCTGATTCCCATCTCAAAAAGTTGGGAGGTATGTATTTCTCTGGGTGGATTTCCTGATGGTGACAACAGTGGACCATGTCTGCGTAATGTGTGCTGTAGTCTCTACTGGAATTCTATGTGACTGGGTGACAACGCAGGCAGGGCCGCTGATAGCGCAGTACAACCGGCCCTGTTGTAGTGGGCCCAGGCCCCATCAGCTAAACAGGGGGTCCAGGGCAGCTTTATTGTTCATGTCTGCCTACATGAATAAATAGATTTTACTAGCCCACACCCTTACTCCTACTTGCTTACCAGGACTTAAATTACATTTCCCTAGGCCCCATCGGGTTAACAGAGGGGTCCAGGAGGTGGGAGCAGGGGAGGGACTTTTCTTTTAATTTCTGGGGTGTAGGCTTTTCCGCTGAACCCCAGAAGGCGTGGGGTGTAGGCATGGTTGGGGGGCATCAGGTGGACTGTATGGGGCTCATAATTTCTAATAGCGGCCCTGAACGCAGGTGCACAATTCGGAACGGGTATAGAACGTTGTCACCTTATATTAGGAAGTGCCATGAACAAGGGCCTTCGTGGCAGGATCACCAGGAAATCCTTAATGCCAGCAATATTCTTAATGACATTTGAGACGGGAATGAGGGACACCTACCAGCAAAAGTATGCAGGCATAGGACACACCCCCTTGTCACGCCCCCTTAAAGGAGAACTGTACAAAAAAAAAACAAGATTGGTTAAACCCACAAGTGCTTGTTTTACCACGACTATTCCTTTATATTGACTTTTGGAATTTACAAATGCAGCAATTTAGAAATCAGATGAAAGCTTTGACGCTGGGAAACACTTTTTGATAGATAAAAAGTGCATTTTATATACAACTATATAGATAAGACCAAAATGAGGGACAAATGAGGAGGAATAAGGGACAAAGGGACATTGCTCCATATCAGGGACAGTTGGGAGCTATGCCATGAACAAGGGCCTTCGTGGCAGGATCACCATATATATAAAGAAGGCCAGTATGGTGGCCTAAATTTATTGGGGGGAACCCGGCGGGTATTTTAGCATACCGCTCACCCATGCTCCTTGTCGGTTCCAGTGCGCGATACCCTTCCTCCCATCCCCTTTTTTGTGGCATACCGAACATATGACCAAGGCACACCTCAGGTCTATGTTATGTTGTAAGTTTTGTTGTGCGTTTATGTGATCCGCATTTGTCTTGGTCATAGGGCCATGACCATAAATATATATATATACAGTACATATATTATTATTATTTATATTATTATAATACAGGATTCTTTTTTTCGCACACTATGGCCCGGATTCAGGTACATTTGCGCTCTATTTGCGGAGGCGCAGGGCAACGATTTTGCCCTGCGCCCCCGCAAATATTTTGCGCTGCCCTCGATTCACGGAGCAGTAGCTCCGTAAATTGCGAGGGCGCGCCGGCAAAATTGCCCGGCGTAAGCGCGCGCAATGTAAATGATCCCGCCGGGG
Organism: Rana temporaria; assembly: GCF_905171775.1. Classification (NCBI taxonomy): domain Eukaryota; kingdom Metazoa; phylum Chordata; class Amphibia; order Anura; family Ranidae; genus Rana; species Rana temporaria. The sequence goes on along the minus strand of NC_053490.1, from coordinate 21,128,494 downwards.
GCGGGAATCATTTAAATTAGGCGCGTTCCCGTGCCGATCATAAAGCGCATGCGGCGTCGGGAAACTTTCCCGACGTGCATTGCGGCAAATGACGTCGCAAGGACGTCATTTGCTTCAAAGTGAACGTGAATGGCGTCCAGCGCCATTCACGTATCACTTACGCAAACGGCGTGAAATTCAAATTTCACGACGCGGGAACGGAGGGTATACTTTAGCATTGGCTGCCCCTACTATTAGAAGGGGCAGCCTTACGCTAAAGACGCCGTACGGAAACTCCGTAACTTGCGTACGCAGGGCCTGCGCAACATTGTGAATCGGCGTAAGTATGCAATTTGCATACTATACGCTGACCACAATAGGAGCGCCCCCTAGCGGACAACGCAAGAATGCAGCCTAAAATCTGCGTGGCATAAGAGCCTTATGCCACGCAGATTTTAGGCTGCAGTCGGCGTAACGAGTTCTCTGAATCAGGAGAACTCGTTACGCCGGCGCAAGTCAGCAATTGCGCTGCGTAACTATGGTTACGCAGGCGCAATTGCTTACTGAATCTGGGCCAATATTGTCAAAAGTATTGGGACACCTGCCTTTACACGCACATGAACTTTAATGACGTCCCAGTCTTAGTCCGTAGGGTTCAATATTGAGTTGGCCCCGCCCTTTGCAGCTATAACAGCTTCAACTCTTCTGGGAAGGCCGCCCACAAGGTTTAGGAGTGTGTCTATGGGAATGTTTGACCATTCTTCCAGAAGAGCATTTGTGAGGTCAGGCACTGATGTTGGATGAGAAGGCCTGGCTCGCAGTCTTCACTCTAATTCATCCCAAAAGTCTTCTATCAGGGTTGAGGTCAGGCCTCTGTGCAGGCCAGTCAAGTTCCTCCACCCCAAACTCACTCATCCAGGTCTTTAAGGACCAGTCGTCTAGTCATTACAATTTGGCCCTTGTTAAAAGTCATTGAAATCATTACGCTTTCCCATTTGTTGTACTTTCAACACATCAACTCCATTGACAACATGTTCACTTGCTGCCTATTATCCCCCACCCACTTTCAGGTGCCATTGTCAACATTATTCACTTTACCTGTCAGTGATCATAATGTTATGGCTAAACAGTGTACAGTGGAACCTCGGATTGCGAGTAACACGGTTAACGAGCGTTTCGCAATACGAGCACTGTATTTTTTTAAATCGTAACTCGGTTTGCAAATGTTGTCTCACAATACGAGCACGATTCAGGCCAAAGCGGTGTGCAGTACCGCGTTTGGCCTGAGGTGGGGGTGCCGGAGCCGAGCAAAACATTACCGATGGGCGCCATTTGGAAAGGCCCAAGGACAGCTCTGCTGACCTCGGCAAATCTCGGGAACTAAGGCCCAGATTCACAAACAGTGGCGCATATTTATGCCGCCGTAGCGTATCTTCTTTACGCTACGCCGACGCAACGTAGAGAGGCAAACACTGGATTCACAAAGCCAGTGCTGCCAAATCTGCGCTGGGTTTCCTAGGCGTAAGCCGGCGTATGTGAAAGTGGGCGTGAGCCATGCAAATGAGGCGTGACCCCCATGCAAATGATGGGCTGAGTCTCAGACAGATACGTATAATGAACGGCGCATGCGCCGTCCCGTGGACGCATCCCAGTGCGCATGCGCAGAATCACGTCGGATCTACTCCCTAAGATACGACGGATCACTGCCTACGGCGTGAACGTAACCTACGCCCAGCCATATTCACGTCCAACGTAAACGACGTAAAATACGACAGCTTGAGTTTCCTGGTGCAGACCTTTGCATGTCTGCTGCTGAATTACACCTCCTTTATGGGGAATAACTTTACGCCGGACGTACGACTTACGCAAACCGCGTATAGCATGCGCCGGGCGCACGTACGTTCGTGAATCGACGTATCTCCCTCATTTCCTTATTTGAATAGAAAATCAATGGGAGCGCCACATGCGTCCAGCGTAAATATGCGCCCACGCTACGCCGGCGTAGGCAAGTTGCATCGCTCAGATGAAGCTTATTTTTAGGCGTATCTCAGTTTGTGGGTCGGTGCATTGATACGACGGCGCACATTTGTACTTACGACGGCATATCTTGAGATACGTCGGCGCAAGTGCTTTGTGAATCCGGGCCTAAGTCTTTCCAAGGTTTGCCGAGGTGTCCTCAGGCCATTTCCCTGGCTCTCCAAAGCTCCCCCACGCCTCTGTCCGCATGCAGTATTGCATGCCATTGAAGTCAAATGGGAACTAATTATTTTAGTTTCCATTGACTTCAATGGGGAAACTTGATTTGATATGCAAGTACTTTAGATTACGAGCATTCTCCTGGAACGGAATATGCTCGTAATCCTAGGTTCCACTGTATATGAAACTGCAATATCAGTGTTGGGTGAATTACCCCTTTAATTGAGGACTCTTGTGCAGTGATATGAGATTTGTAGCCCTCAGGCCTCGTACACACGGCCGAGGAACTCGACGTGCCAAACACATCGAGTTCCTCGGCCAGTTCAGCCCTGAAGCCGCCGAGGAGCTCGGCGGGCCGAGAGCTCCCATAGAACAACGAGAAAATAGAGAACATGTTATCTATTTTCTCGACGAGTTCCTCGGCGGCTCCATCGGGCCGAAAGTGTACACACGACAGAGTTTCTTGGCAGAATCCGGCTCTGACCGAGTTTCTCGCCGAATTCTGCCGAGAAACTCTGTCGTGTGTACGAGGCCTTAGACATTCCTCAGTGCTCTCCAGAGATATCAAATCTTTCAGTCTGTGCCCAAAAAGAAAATGACATCAATCATTTATACTGTAAACCTGACCGTGTTTGTCCTGGCCAAGTCGTCCGTAGAAAAGTCCAATCTGGTACAAACATGGCGGAGGGATGGTTGTGGAGGAATGCAGGACCCAATTTTTGGTAGAAAAAAAGGGAATGCGATCATCCGATCAATATCCTTGTTGAATTACCGCTGTGTATATTTCATCTAGAGAACGCCTGACCCTTCTGGTTCTGGGTGACGGCCCTGTTAGGAGGGAATGGGCTTTTCCTTCGGTTCACATGGTGGGTGACACACAATAGGCTTCATCTTGATGGTTTAGTGTCCTTCTAGTCAGCTTTTAAGGGATGGACTTTTTAGGGCCCTGCGGAGCCCCGTGGGGATAGAATAATGAATCATCAATGTGGTGGTGGTCCTGGGGGAGTTGGTGGATTTAACACCCTTTGACATTGAGTGCATGTAGAGGAATATATGGTGAATAATTAATGGTCGGCAAGTGTCCTCCTCACTCCATCATGGATTATATTATGACATTGTATGCTTTTTATAGCAAGAGGTACCAGAGTCTGCAGATGTATTGAAAAATCGTTGATGGCTGTTTAAAGCGATATTAGATCCAAAAACCTAAATGCAAAATTATATTGCAGCTTACTAACCCTTAGGCCGGGTTCACACTAGTGCGACAAACGCTCCGACATTGAGAGCTCATGTCGCATGACGTGTGAAAATCAATGTTTCCCTATGAGAGCCGTCTTAACTGGTCTGACACAAGTTGGATCGACTTTTAAAATGCTCCCTGTACTACTTTCGTCCGACTTCAGCCCATTGAATATCACTGAAGTCAATTCAAAGTCGAATCGCCGTCTTGCATGATCCGACTTTGGCATGCGACTTGTGCTCTGATGATCTTGAGGGGGAACTTCACTCCAAATTTTAAATAAAAAAACGGCATGGGTTCCCCCTCCAAGAGCATACCAGGCCCTTTGGTCTAGTATGGATTTAAAGGGGAACCTCTACGCCAAAAAAATGCCCCAAAATCCATACCCAGGCCAGCCATCACAGCTATAGGCAGGGCCCCCCTGGAGCAGAGAACTACCGCGAGATGTGGTAACAAAAGTGTCATCTCTTCTCTCTCCTGCCGCGAGATGATAAGCGAGACAGGGGGGGGGGGGGGTTGGTGCTGATGAACAAAACAAAGTCAAGTCAAGTCTTCTCTCTCCTGCCGCGAGGGTCACTAAAGGAAAAAAAATGTTTTGCTGAAATGACTGTTTACAGGGTATAGAGACATAAAAGTTAAAGGGTCACTAAAGGAATTTTTTTTTTTAGCTAAATAGCTTCCTTTACCTTGCTGCAGTCCTGGTTTCATGTCCTCATTGTTCGTTTTTGCATTCATGTTGCTGTAAATCCTCTCTGTTCTGGACACTTCCTGGTTGCCTGTTTCCTGATGACCACAGTGCTGGGAGATTTCTCACGGTGGTCACTAATCAAGGAGGTGTGAGTAAAACTAAACTGGATTGGTGCTGAGGAGTTTTAGACAAAGTATCACTGCTCTCTATTGGCTGACTGCCCTCTAGTGGCTCTCTGTACATCAGAGAACCAGCAAACAACAGCAAAAACGAAACTACACTGCAGGCACATTATATGATTGTTTTTTTATCTATTTTTACTCATTTTTAAAAGGAATCAGTTAACTATTATGTCTCTATGCCCTGTAAACAGTCATTTCAGCAAAAAAAATTTTTTCCTTTAGTGACCCTTTAACTGATTCCTTTTAAAAAATATTAAAAATAGATTAAATTCAATCATATAATGTGCCTCTAGTTTCACTTTCGGTTTTAAAGGTACATACATGAAGTTCCGGGTGAGAGGTGAGTCGGGAAGACTCACAGAACAAAAACAAACAAATCCAGGGCAGTGTTTTGTTTTTAAAATTAATTTGATTGGTTCTGAGGAGTTTTAGACACACAGTAATGACAGCTCAGACCACCGTGAAAAGCTCCCAGTACTGTGGTTAAAAGGAAACCGACAACCAGGAAGTGTGGAGATCACAGCAGAATTACAGCTACTTCAAAGCAAAAGCGAACAATAAGGACATGAAACCAGGACTGCAGTAAGGTAAAGGAAGCTATTTAGCTAAAAAAACATTTTCCTTTAGTGACCCTTTAAAGTCAGACAAAAAAAAAAAACAGGGGGGGGGGGAGGTTGGCGAGCCCCTGCCACAAGTTGCTAAAGGTGGGGGGGTCAGACGAAAAAAAAAATTAAAAGAAGGGGGGGCAGGCCCTTGCCGCGAGTTTCTAAAGGTGGGGGGGTCAAACGGAAAAAAACAACTATCAGGCCCCTTACAGGTGTAATGCCTGTACCCCCCTGATGGTGGCCCTGTCCATACCAGACCCTTATCTAAGCACGCAGTCCGGCCAGTCAGGAAAGGGGGTGGGGACGAGCGAGCGGCCCCCTCCCTCCTGAACTGTACCAGTCCGCATGTCCGCAACATGGGGGGTGAGTGCTTTGGGGCAGGGGGGCGCACTGCGTCTCTGACTTCAAGACGCAGGGCAAAGTCCGATCCAAAGTAGTACTACTGTCGTGTCGTACCAGTGTGAACCCAGCCTTAGATGGGCAATGGGTCCGCTTAAAAGAAAGAGATGGCACCTGGTGCTTTGTAATCTCTCACCAGATGACCTTTCCTGGATGATGACACCTGGGCTTCACCAACCTTTCACAGATGACACTTGGGCATACCCTTGAATCGTCCTGGATCCCGCAGAACTGTACCAGTATTTCAACAAAATTCTGGAACCCCATGGATCTGGGAAAGGTCCCGGAGCTGAGTTCTGGGTTTATGCTCATTGTCTGGCTGAGTGATCTCCTGTCCACTGAACACCCTTTTTGTCATCTTCACAGAGCACCAGTGTCTTGCCCAGATCACCACCAGCAATGCATTTACCCCAACCCCCACTGAGCACCAACGCTTTTTCCTCACCTACCCTCACTACCAGTGCCTCATCGCTCCTGACCCCTGAGCACAAATGTTTTGTTCCTCCACCCTCCTACTGAGCTTTAATCCATTTACCCCCCTCCCCCACTGAGCACCAATGCTTTGTCCCAACCCACCCTTATTACTAATGCACTATCCCTCCCTACCCCTGAGCACCAGTGTATTGATCCCTCCTCCACTGAGCACTAAAGCTTTGATCCCACCTTCCCTCATCACCAATGCAATATCCCTCCTTACCCCTGAGCACCAATGTTTTGGTCTTCTAAGCTCCCATTGAGCATTATTGCATTTATCCTCAACCCACTAAGCACCAGCTATTTGTTCACACCCACCCTCACTACCAATGCATTATCCCTCCTTACCCCTGAGCACCAGTGTTTTGTTCCTCCACCCTCCTACTGAGCACCAGTGTATTGATCCCTCCTCCACTGAACACTAAAGCTTTGATCCCACCTGCCCTCACCACCAATGCAATATCCCTCCTAACCCCTGAGCACCAATGTTTTGGTCTTCTAAGCTCCCATTGAGCATTAATGCATTTATCCTCAACCCACTAAGCACCAGCTATTTGTTCCCACCCACCCTCACTACCAACAGTGGCGTCACTAGGGTTGGTGTCACCCGGTGCGGTAAAACATGGTGTCACCCCCCTCTGTCTAGGCTGCGCCGGCACCAAGCAGGCAGCGCACGGGCACAGGGCGCACCCCAAACCAGCCCCTGTAAATGATAGTTTAGGCCAGTATAGTGGCAGGTTAGGGTAGTATAGAGTGGTATAGTGGCAGGTTGGTGTAGTGGGGTGGTATAGGACAGGTTAAAGTGGTATAGGGCATGTTGGGGTGATATAGGGTAGTTTGGGGTGGTATAGGGCAAGTTAGGGTTGCATAGGGCAGGTTGGGGTGGTATAGGGCAAGTTAGGGTGGCACAAGGCAGGTTAGGGTGGTATGGGGCAAGTTATGGTGGCATAGGGCAGATTGGGGTGGTACAGGGCAAGTTAGGGTGGCACTGGGCAAGTTGGGGTGGCATGGGAAAGTTTGGGTTGGTACAGGGCAGGCTGGGGTGGTACAGGGCAGGCTGGGTGGTACAGAGTAGGCTGGCATTGCAAAAGGCAGGCTGGGTGGTACAGGGTAGGCTGGCATTGCACAAGGCAGGCTGGGTGGTACAGAGTAGGCTGGCATTGCAGAAGGCAGGCTGGGTGGTACAGGGAAGGCTGGGGTGGTACAGGGCAGGCTGGGTGGCACAGGGCAGGCTGGGGTGGTACAGGGTAGGCTGGGATTGCATAGGGCAGGCTGGGTGGTACAGAGTAGGCTGGCATTGCAGAAGGCAGGCTGGGTGGTACAGGGAAGGCTGGGGTGGTACAGGGCAGGCTGGGTGGTACAGGAAAGGCTGGGGTGGTACAGGGCAGGCTGGGATTGCATAGGGCAGGCTGGGTGGTACAGGGTAGGCTGGCATTGCACAGGGCAGGCTGGGTGGTACAGGGTAGGCTGGCATTGGAGTCTGTGGGAGGAGAAGAGGAGGCAGCCACACCCACAGCTCCGCCCACCAACTCCGGCTCACACGGGGATAGCCTGACTGAGGAATGTTACAGGCAGCCTCCCCGCACCTCTGGACTCCTTTACATTACACAGCCCCCTGCACCTCTTTACATTACACAGCCCCCTGCACCTCTGGACCCCTTTACATTACACAGCCCCCTGCACCTCTTTACATTACACAGCCCCCTGCACCTCTGGACCCCTTTACATTACACAGCACCCTGCACCTCTGGACCCCTTTACATTACACAGCACCCTGCACTTCTGGACCCCTTTACATTACACAGCACCCTGCACCTCTGGACCCCTTTACATTACACAGCCCCCTGCACCTCTTTACATTACACAGCCCCCTGCACCTCTGGACCCCTTTACATTACACAGCACCCTGCACCTCTGGACCCCTTTACATTACACAGCACCCTGCACTTCTGGACCCCTTTACATTACACAGCACCCTGCACCTCTGGACCCCTTTACATTACACAGCCCCTGCACCTCTGGACCCCTTTACATTACACAGCCCCTGCACCTCTGGACCCCTTTTACATTACACAGCCCCCTGCACCTATGGACCCCTTTACATTACACAGCACCCTGCACTTCTGGACCCCTTTACATTACACAGCACCCTGCACCTATGGACCCCTTCACATCACATAGCCCCCTGCACCTCTGGACCCCTTTACATTACACAGCACCCTGCACATCTGGACCCCTTTACATTACACAGCACCCTGCACCTCTAGACCCCTTTAAATTATACAGCACTCTGGACCCCTTTACATTACACAGCACCCTGCACCCCTTTACATTACACAGCACCCTGGACCTCTGCACCCCTTTACATTACACAGCCCTCTGGACCCCTTTACATTACACAGCCCCCTGCACCCCTTTACATTACACAGCACCCTGCACCTCTGGACCCCTTTACATTACACAGCACCCTGCACCTCTGGACCCTTTTACATTACACAGCACCCTGCACCTCTGGACCCCTTTACATGACACAGCACCCTTCACCTCTAGACCCCTTTACATTACACAGCACCCTGCACTTCTAGACCCCTTTACATTACATAGCACCCTGCACCCCTTTACATTACACAGCACCCTTCATCTATGGACCCCTTCACATCACATAGCCCCCTGCACCTCTGGACCCCTTTACATTACACAGCACCCTGCACATCTGGACCCCTTTACATTACACAGCACCCTGCACCTCTAGACCCCTTTAAATTATACAGCACCCTGGACCCCTTTACATTACACAGCATCTCTAACCCCTTTACATTACACAGCACCCTGGACCTCTGGACCCCTTTACATTACACAGCACCCTGCACCCCTTTACATTACACAGCACCCTGCACCTCTGCACCCCTTTACATTACACAGCCCTCTGGACCCCTTTACATTACACAGCCCCCTGCACCCCTTTACATTACACAGCACCCTGCACCTCTGGACCCCTTTTACATTACACAGCACCCTGCACCTCTGGACCCCTTTACATTACACAGCACCCTGCACCCCTTTACATTACACAGCACCCTGCACCTCTGGACCCCTTTACATTACACAGCACCCTGCACCCCTTTACATTACACAGCACCCTTCACCTCTAGACCCCTTTACATTACACAGCACCCTGCACTTCTAGACCCCTTTACATTACATAGCACCCTGCACCCCTTTACATTACACAGCACCCTTCACCTCTAGACCCCTTTACATTACACAGCACCCTGCACCTCTGGACCCCTTTACATTACACAGCACCCTGCACCCCTTTACATTACACAGCACCCTGCACCTCTGGACCCCTTTACATTACACAGCACTCTGGACCCCTTTACATGACACAGCACCCTTCACCTCTAGACCCCTTTACATTACACAGCACCCTTCACCTCTAGACCCCTTTACATTACACAGCACCCTGCACTTCTAGACCCCTTTACACTACATAGCACCCTGCACCTCTGCACCCCTTTACATTACACAGCACCCTTCACCTCTGCACCCCTTTACATTACACAGCACCCTTCACCTCTAGACCCCTTTACATTACACAGCACCCTGGACCCCTTTACATTACACAGTGCAGACACCCCAAACTTTACGCCCACCCCCCCCCCAAAGTGCAGACACCCCCTACAGTGCAGTCAGTCCCCCCTACAGTGCAGACACCCCCCTACATTGCAGACACCCCCCTACATTGCAGACACCCAGACCTCCCCTACAATACACTACAGACCCCCCCCGCCCTTTCAGACCCATAATGTAACTCGCCTGTCGCCTCGTCTACCAATGCATTATCCCTCCTTACCCCTGAGCACCAATGTTTTTTGTTCCTCCATCCTCTCACTGAGCTTTAATGCATTTACCCCCCCCCCCCTCCTCCCACTGAGCACCAATGGTTTGTCCCAACCCACCCTCATTACTAATGCATTATCACTACCCCTACTCCTACCCCTGAGCACCAATGTTTTGTTGTTCCACCCTCCTACTGAGCACCAGTGCATTTATCCCTACCCCACTCATACCTCCCAACTTTCTGAGATGGGAATGAGGGACACCCATAAGCAAAAGTATGCATTAATAGGATGCGCCCCCTGCTACGCCCCCTTACGAGGAGAATTACCGTATTTATTGGGGTATAGCGCGCTCCCGCGTATAGCGCGCACCCCTAAAGTTGCCCTGAAATTCCTGTGAAAAAAAGATTTTTGTACTTACAGTTTGGTGTCTTGCACGGCGTCCATCGGCGGCCTCGTCGGGTCCGGCGTCCGTTTGCGGCTTCGGGTGTCCTCTTCGTCGGGTGTGGCGTCCTCCTCGCTTGTTTCCCGCTTAAGGAGGCTTATGTCTGTCACATCCTAGGCTGCAGTCGGTGTAACGAGGTTCCTGAATCAGGAGCACTCGTTACACCGGAGCAAGTAAGCCCTTGCGCCGCGCAACCTATGGTTGCGCGGGCGCAAGTGCTTCTTGAATCTGGCCCTGTGACTTTAATACCCCCCACACGCTGACCACCTACTGTATGTATTATGATTTCACTGAGTACCAGTGCTGTAAATCATGTGAGTATTGCAGGCAGACAGAAAAAAAAAGTTAGACAAGGAAAGGAAAATGCATTTATTTGGGTGAGCTTCAGTGGGCCATATTCTGAGTAAAGATACGATGGAGTATCTCACGATACTCCATCGTATCTCTCTTTTTTGGCCAGTGTATCTTTGCGAGTGATTCTTAGAATCATTTTCGCATAGATACACTGAAGATCCGACATGTGTAAGTCACTTACACTGTCGGATCTTAAATGTAATTACTCCGCCGGCCGCTAGGTGGCGTTTACGTTCAGGTCTCATTTGTTTATGCAAATGAGCCTGATACGCCGATTCCCAAAGGAATTTGCGTCGCGTAACCGTCGCTAACGTCGTTTGCGTAGGCGTAAGGTTACCCCTGCTTTATGAGGGGTAACCTTACACCAGTCCCACGTAGGCCATGTTAAGTATGGCGTCGGGTCCGCGTCGTGTTTTCCCGTCGGGTACGTCGTTTTACTAAGTCGTTCTTGAATACGACTTTACGTCAATGACGCACACGTCGGCGTCATTGACGTTTTACGCCGAGAACTGGAGCATGCGCACTGGGCTATTTTAAGCCCGGCGCATGCGCAGTTCGTTAGAAGCGGGGGCGCGCTTAATTTAAATAGAAGTCGCCCCCTTGGAGATACGCCGGGATACGCTGGGCCAAATACACTCCGCCGCCCCAAACTACGGAGCAAGTGTTTGGGGAATACAGCACTTGCTCCTGTAGGTTGGGGCGGCGGAGTGTAAATGGCTTACGCGCCGCCCGCCGGAAATCTACGAGAATATGGCCCAGTATGTCTATATTTCATAAGTTGCTTAAAATGTAGTGAAAAGCGTAGCTTGGATTCCCTGCTTTGTCGGTACAAGCCCCCAGCACAGCAGGCCTTTGATTCGGCTCTTTTCCGTACACTGAAGACAATATCATATTTAGCAGGACACATAATTGTTCTTTCATGGCTAAGCGACATCCGGGCAGTGTGATTCATGACTCTGCTGATGCATGGCACATCCATAATTCAGTTTAAAAACCAGAGCTTGACTTTCCAATGTCTTACTGGAAGCTTTGTTACAGCGATGGGCGAAATGGATGGACCAGTGAGGAACTCCATCTGCTAGGAAAACTACAAATCCCAGCAAAACGTAACCCCAAGCAGCAGGATGAATACGGATTCGGAATGCCCGTTCCTGTGTTCTGTCATTTAAGAGAAACTCTAATCCAGGGGTCTCCAAACTTTCCAAGCAAAGGGCCCGTTTACTGTCCTGCCGACTTTAGGGGGGCCGGACTGTGGCCAGTGGGAGTAGAAAAGGTCCCGAGGTCAGTGGGAAAAAGAATGCCCCATCTTTTGTATCAGTGGGAATAATTGTGCCCCATCATTGGTGTCAGTTGTTGGAATTGTGCCCTATCGTTATTGTCTCTAGGATGAATTGTCCTCCATCATTGGTGTCATTGGGTCCCCTTGTTGGTGTCCTTGGGAGGAGTTGTGCCCCATCATTGGTCTCATTGGGAGGAATTGTACCCCATCATTGGTGTCAGTTGGAGGAATAGTGTCCCATTATTGGTGTCATTGGGAGGAATTATGCCCCATCATTGATATCAGTGTGAGGAATAACCCCTTGAACTCTGCACTCTATGTGTAACCCCCCTGAACTCTGCATTCTGTATGTAACCGCTTGAACTCTGCACTCTATATGTAACCCCCCTAAACTCTGCACTCTGTATGTAACCCCCCCTAAACTCTGCACTCTGTATGTAACCCCCTGAACTCTGCACTCCGTGTGTAACCCCTTGAACTCTGCACTCTGTATGTAACCCCCTTGAACTCTGCACTCTGTATGTAACCCCCTGAACTCTGCACTCTGTGTGTAACCCCTTGAACTCTGCACTCTGTATGTAACCCCCTGAACTCTGCACTCTGTGTGTAACTCCCCCTGAGCACTACACACTGGGGTGGATTCAGGTAGGGGCGCGCACTACTACGGAGGCGCAGCATACCGTTTTTACGCTACGCCTCCGTAAATTACGTGCGCTACGCTTCATTCACGAAGCAGTAGCTCTGTAATTTGCGTGTGCGCTCCGTAAAACTGCCCGGCGTAAGCGCGCGTAATTTAAATGATCCCGTAGGGGGCATGGATCATTTAAATTAGGCGCGTTTCCGCGCCGAACGTAGTGCGCATGCTCCGTCAGGAAACTTTCCCGACGTGCATTGCGGTAAATGACGTCGCAAGGACGTCATTTGCTTCAACGTGAACGTAAATGGCGTACAGCGCCATTCACGATTCACTTACGCAAACAACGTAATTTTTAAAAATCGCAACGCGGGAACGACGGGTATACTTAGCATTGGCTGCCCCTGCTAATAGCATGGGCAGCCTTACGCAGAAACCGACGAACGCAAACGATGTAAAATGCGAACGCAGGGCGCGCGTACGGTTGTGAATCGGCGTGAGTATGCAATTTGCATACTCTACGCTGACCACTACGGGAACGCCACCTAGCGGCCGTCGTAAGAATGCAGCCTGCGATACGACGGCATAAGAGCCTTATGCCAGTCATATCTTAGGCTGCAGTCGGCGTATCGAGCTTTCTGAATACAGAAAAGTCGATACGCCGGCGCAACTAAGCAATTGCGCTGCGCATCTATGGATACGCAGACGCAATTGCTTACTGAATCTACCCCTCTGTGTGTAACCTCACTGAGCTCTGCACTCTGTGTGTAACCCCCCTGAACTCTGCACTCTGTGTGTAACCCCTTGAACTCTGCACTCTATGCGTAACTCCCCTGAACTCTGTATGTAACTCCCCTGAACTCTGCACTCTGTGTGTAACTCCCCTGAACTCTGCACTCTGTGTGTAACTCCCCCTGAGCGCTACACTCTGTGTGTGACCCTCCTGAACTCTGCACTCTGGGCCATATTCTGATACATTTCAGGCGGCGGAACGTATGTACTTTACGTTACGCCGCCGCAAGTTTAAGTGGCAAGTGCCGGATTCCCAAACCACTTACCTGTGAACTTGCGGCGGCATCGCGTAAAGTCCACCCGTGTAAGCCATCCTAATTCAAATGATCCAGGCAGGGGGCGTGGATCATTTAAATTAGGCGCGCTCCCGCGCCGATCGTAATGCGCATGCTCCGTCGGGTAAATTACCCGACTTGCATCGCGCTAAATGACGTCTCACGGACGTCATTTGTTTTGACTGTAACGTAAATGGCGTCCAGCGCCATTCACGGACGACTTACGTAAACGACGTTCAATTTTGAAATTTCGACGCGGGATCGACGGCCATACTTAACATTGAGTACGCCACCTAGGGGGCATCTTTATCTTTACGCCGCGTATCGCTTACGGAAACGACGTTAAAACACTACGGCGGGCAAGCGTACGTTCGAGAATCGGCGTGAGTAGTCATTTGCATATTCTACGCTGACCGCCACCTAGCGGTCAGCGTAAATATTGCAGCCTAAGATACAACGGCGCAGGCTGGTGTATCTTAGGCATGTTTAAGTGTATCTCATTTTGAGAATACACTTAAACATAGGAAAGGGACTTACGTAGGCGTATCTGTTGATACGCCTACGTAACTTGTTTAAGAATATGGCCCTCTGTGTGTAATGCAATCCTGGTATTTAATGCCCCTTTAAGACCCTCCTAATGTTTGATGTGATTTGGTGGGTGTGTGTAGGGGAGTTTTTTTTTTGGGGGGGGGGGGTCATTGTTGAGTTCCAGCACCTATTGTTTGAGAAAAAAACAATTACAATTAGCTGTATCTGTTATCTGCTGTTTGATCTGGTGGAAAGCAAGGAATACCGAAGCAATCCGATTGTATTCTATAAAATAAATGGGCTTGTGTTCAAATTTTGCACCAGAGAGCACTATAGTTTTTTTTGTTTTTTTTCCATGTGACAGATAGGTAACCTGTATTCTTCCCTGTATCCCTGCAGATTCCTTGAGAAACCTACAATCTGTGAACCATGGTCCTCGTTCTTCACCCGCTGAATTCAGCTCCACCCACCACCTGCTCAGGGAACGGAAGTCGTCAGCCCCCTCCCATTCCAGCCAGCCCACCCTGTTCACCTTTGAACCTCCTTCCAACCACATTCACCAGACAACCTTATCTGCCAGCGCTCCCCAGGATTACCTCTTCCTACACCAATGTATGAGCCGCAAAGCCGAAAATATGAGGTGAGCACTATGTTTCTTGATGTATCACGTGACCACATTCTTTGTTGCCATTCAGTATATTTGGCTCATGGTTCACAGAGTCCGGAGGACCGTTTCCGCAGATAAATCCTCTCGTGTGTACTAGGCCATAGTGTGTATGGGGCTTGAGACTTCAGCTCTCTGCCCCCTTTTCTCTGACAGCTCAGACAAGCTTTATAAATTCTGGAATTTGAACGTATGTAGAGAAGAGAAGACTGCAGAATAAACAGGTACAACTTATGTAGGAGGATTTGTTTAATCTCAGGCGTATCACCTGAGGCCAGTCACTTCACTTGGGTATATGTGAGGGCTTACAACCACTTTAACCGGTGACCCCGGAGCCATTTTCTGTTTTTGTTAAAATACATGTTTTAGGCCTGAAGGTTGGTTAAACCCCCTGCAAAAAGAATCTGATTTCTAAAAGCAAAGACCCTGAAGAGTACAATAAAGGTACTGGAGCTGCAATTTTTCACGTCGCGTGATGTTACCAAACATGTTAATAAAATGCAAATGTTCAGTAAAAAATACAAATGTTAGTGCACACAAAGAGAATATATTACACAATATTTAGTAAAATATAAAAAATGAGATTACGACGAGTAAATAGATACCCAACATGTCAAGCTTTAAAATTTGCGCACATCCATAAAATAGCAACAAGTTGTGAATAATGACCCCAGAGGTATTGCCGTCACACCAGTATGTGCGATGATATGTCACATGTGTAGCGACAGTCCACAATCCAGCAGACAGGACCCATTGGATTTTCCCCAGAATTAACAAGACAAGCTCTGTTCTCTGGTTTCAAAATGTATGAACACTTTTAATGGTATCTTAGCTTTCTTATATACAGTACAACATGTTACAGTAATCAAAGGAACAAAGACTCTCCACCCACACATCACTCAATGGGGCTTCAATCACATTCACTTAGATAATGACATCCAGTTGAGCTAATCATTAGTCATCTCACAGACGTCCCGTCTCCGCACTTGGAGGAGGTAATTACTAAAGCTTGACAAGTCACATTCCTTTACTAAACATAATTGACATGCTAATTCCCTACCCCTGAAAGGAGACATCTGACCTTTCCAGACTTAGTTAGCATCACACAATGGACAATGGAGTGTCTTTCAGGAGTAGCCCCAATTAACACCTCAAAAGCATGTGTCCTCACATTGAATGAAAACACTCCACTGACCTGACTTTTTTTTTCTCAGAAAATAGGGGCAGGAACTCAACCATGACCCCGTTCAGATTTCACAAACAGTAGAAGGGTCTTAAAGGGGCATTAAATACCAGGATTGCATTACATACAGAGTGCAGAGTTCAGGGGGGTTACACACAGAGTGCAGAGCTGTCACTTGTAAACACAGAAACCAGACTTCTGTGTTTACAAGTGATTGTGGTGAGCAGGCACCAAAGGGTCTGAACCAAAGTTCCAAGTTCCTCCTGAAAAAAAGCTCTGCTCATTAGTAACCATCAGTGCAGCCTCATGAGTACACATCAGTGCAGCATCATGAGTACACATCAGTGCAGCCTCATGAGTACACATCAGTGCAGCCTCATGAGTAACCATTAGTGCAGACCCTCATGAGTGCCCATCAGTGCAAGCTCATCAGCACACATCAGTGAACAGGAAAAAATTCCAGGGCTAGATTCACGTAGCTGCGCCCCTTCTTACGGCGGCGCAGCGTATCGTATTTACGCTGCGCCGCTGTAAGTTTGAGAGGCAAGTGCTGTATTCACAAAGCACTTACCTCGTAACTTACGGCGGCGTAGCGTAAATGGGGCCGGCGTAAGCGCGCGTAATTTAAATGAGGGCGTGTTTTATTTAAATTATGGTGACCCCGCGGTTTTTACGTTTTTTTACGAACGGCGCTTGCGCCGTTCGTGAAAGAATCCCAGTGCGCATGCTCGAAATTCCGACGCAAATCGCCATTGCTTTCGACGTGAACGTAAATTACGTCCAGCCCTATTCGCGAACGACTTACGCAAACGACGTAAAAAATTCAAATTTCGAAGCGGGAACGACGTCCATACTTAACATTGGCTGCGCCTCCTAATAGCAGGAGCAACGTTACGCCGAAAAAGCCTTACGCAAACGGCGTAAAAAAATTACCGCCGGGCGCACGTACGTTTGTGAATCGGCGTAACTAGGTAATTTGCGTAATCTACGTCGAAAACAACGGAAGCGCCACCTAGCGGCCAGCGTGAGAATGCACCCTAAGATACGACGGCGTAAGAGAATTACGCCAGTCGGATCTTAGGCTAATACACAAAGTAGATACGCCGGCGCAGCTTTGAATTTACGCGGCTTATCTATGTATACGCCGGCGTAATTCTTTGCTGAATCTGGCTCCCAGTTTACAAAATTTTATAACAGAAACTAAGAATTTTTTATTTTTTTTTCAAAACTTTCATTTGTTTAGCAAAAGAATAAAAAAGTGCTTAAGCACTTCCATACCAGGCACTTACGCACCTTCCCGCCCAAGCCAATTTTCAGCTTTCAGAGCTGTCGCACTTTGAATGGCAATTGCGCGGTCGTGCGATGTGGCTCCCAAACAAAATTGGCGTCCTTTTTTCCCCACAAATAGAGCTTTCTTTTGGTGGTATTTGATCACCTCTGCGTTTTTTTTTTTGCGCAACAACTAAAAAAAGACTGAACATTTTGAAAAAAAAATATGTTTTTATTTTTTTCTGTACATTTTTTTGTAAATAAGTTTTTCTCTTTCAATTACGGGCACTGATATGGCGGCACTGATGGGCACCAATGAGATGGCACTGATGGACATCGATGAGGTAGTACTGACGGGCACAGATGAGGTGGCACTGATTGACGGCGCTGGTATGCGGCACTGATGGGCACACATATGGGCACACATAGGCGGCACTGATGGGCACACATAGGCGACACTGATGGGCACACATAGGCGGCACTGATGGGCACACATGGGCGGCACTGATGGGCACACATGGGCGGCACTGGGCACTCATAGGCGGCACAGATGGGCACTCATGGGCGGCACTGGGCACTCAAAGGCGGCACAGATGCGCACTCATGGGCGACACTTATGGATACTTATGGGTGGCACAGATGGGCACTGATAGGTTGGCACTGGGCATGGATGGGCACTGTGGGGTGGCACTGATGGACACTGTGGGGTGGCACTGATGGACACTGTGGGGCAGCACTGATTTACCCATGTTGCCAGTCAGTGCCCATTTGTGGGCACCGATTGGCATCTTTTTTTTTTTCATGCTTTTTTTATTTTTTTGCCCCATTTTTTTTGTTTGCCCTTCCCTGGTGGTCCAGTGTGGCGATCCGAGGGGGGGCTGCGCTGATAAACAATCAGGGCGAACCCCCCCTGTCAGGAGAGCCGCCGATCGGCTCTCCTCTACTCGCATCTGTCAGACGCGAGTGAGGAAGAGCCATCAACGGCTCTTCCTGTTTACATCGTGATCAGCCGTGATTGGACACGGCTGATCACGTGGTAAAGAGCCTCCGCTGGAGGCTCTTTACCGAGATCGGAGATGCAGGGTGTCAGACTGACACCCCGCATCACCGATCGGCGCGCTGCGTGCCCTCACGGGCGCGCGCGGCATGAAATCCTGCAGGACGTCCAGTCAGGATTTCAAAACCACTTCCCGGACGTATATCGCCTATAGGCCGGGCGGGAAGTGGTTAAATACCACTAAAAGAAAAGCTCTACCTGTCTCCAAAAAATGCTAAAACGTTCATATGTGTACGGTGTTGCATGACCGCGCAATTGTCATTGAAAGTGTGAGAGCGCTGAAAGCTGAAAATTGTCCTGGGCAGGAAGGGGGTAAAAGTGCCCGGTATTGAAGTGGTTAAAGTTCAGCTTTGAGGCGGAAGTTGTTTTCTCCCTATGTGGTGACATCATTAGAGTACATTAATATCTGTATTATTGTTGTGTTTCCAGAAGTGCCAGCTTCTCCCAGGCCACCAGGTCCTCGTTTTTCATGCGCAGCGATACGGCGGTGCAGAAGTTGGCGCAGGGGTACGGGCACTGCATGAACGGGGTCAGCGGTCAGGTCCACGGCTTCTATAGCTTACCAAAGCCGAGGCGGCTGAGTTCTGAGTTGAGGGACAGTGCCTACGACCTCCCGAGGAGCTTCGCCTCCGACACGCCCACCAAGTCCAGCCTCACCGGGCCGGAGTCGGAAAACGAGGACGTTTACACCTACAAAACCCCCAGCAACGCCCTCTGCAAGGAGTTCAGCGACCTTTCCACCGACTCGTGTGAACTTTCTGGGACGCCGTTCTCCATTTATCAGATACCAAGGACTTTCACCTTGGACAAGAACCACAACGCTTTGTCATCCAATGACTTCCATAATGCTCCGCCCCCGAGGCCCCCCAAACCGGGGCAGACAGAGACTCGCTGGGGAAGTCCTCAGCAGCATAATGGGGACAATATTGGTGTTGTTACGGTCAACATTCCAAGGAGGAACACCTTACCAGCCATGGAGAATCGGCGCCACCGAGGTAAGGACTGTGATTTTTTTTTGGGGGGGGGGGTTTGTTCCAATAGTTTTTATTACTTTTCCAAAACAGCATGCAGAACATTATGCTCAGATATTCATCAGAACCTCGACAAAATCCGGGCGCCCGGTCGCAAATGCGACAAGAAATTGTGACCTGGCACCTGGGGAAGCTTAAGCCTGTAGAAGGCCGCAAAGCCGCGGCCTCAATTACCGGCCGTTGAGGGGTGCGATCGCGGCGGGCCCGCGCCCGCCGGTAATTGAGGCCACGGCCTTCACAGAAGGAAGCTGAGGCCTGCAGAAGGCCGAAAAGCCGTGGCCTCAATTACTGGGGGGCGCAGGGTGCGAACGCGGCGATCCCACGCCCCCCGGTAATTGAGGCCACGGCTTTGCGGCCTTCACAGAAGGAAGCTGAGGCCTGCAGAAGGCCGCAAAGCCGCGGCCTCAATTACCGGCCGTCGCAGGGTGCGATTGCGGCGGGCCTGCGCCCCCCGGTAATTGAGGCCGTGGCTTTGCGGCCTTCACAGAAGGAAGCTGAGGCCTGCAGAAGGCCGCGGCTTTGCGGCCTTCACAGAAGGAAGCTGAGGCCTGCAGAAGGCCGCAAAGCCAGGTCTTTAATTACCGGCCGTCGCAGGGTGCGATTGCGGCGGGCCTGCGCCCCCCGGTAATTGAGGCCGCGGCTTTGCGGCCTTCACAGAAGGAAGCTGAGGCCTGCAGAAGGCCACAAAGCCGCGGCCTCAATTACCGGCTGTCGCGGGGTGCAATCGCGGGCCCGCGCCCCGCCGGTAATTGAGGCCGCGGCTTTGCGGCCTTCACAGAAGGAAGCTGAGACCTGCAGAAGGCCGCAAAGCCGCAGCCTCAATTACCAGCCGGTAATTGAGGCCGTGGCTTTGCGGCCTTCACAGAAGGAAGCTGAGGCCTACAGAAGGCCGCAAAGCCGCGGCCTCAATTACTGGCCGTCGCCCGCAACCCCCGGGAATTGAGGTCGCGGCTTTGCGGCCTTCACAGAAGGAAGCTGAGGCCTGCAGAAGGCCGCAAAGCCGCGGCCTCAATTACCGGCCGGTAATTGAGGCCGCGGCTTTGCGGCCTTCACAGAAGGAAGCTGAGGCCTGCAGCTTGGAGGCCTTCTGCAGGCCTCAGCTTCCTTCTGTGAGCTGGCGCCATCTTGTGGTGGCCGTTGGCATTACAGGTTACATTACATTACAAGTAGCAAAACAGCAGTTCTAATGTGTTTTTCACTGTTTTCACTGCCATCTCCTTCCCTCTAATTAGAACCCCCAAACATTATATATATTTTTTATTCTAACACCCTAGAGAATAAAATGGCGGTTGTTGCAATACTTTCTGTCACACCATATTTGCGCAGCGGTCTTACAAGCGCACTTTTTTGGGGAAAAAATACACTTTTTTTAATAAAAAAATAAGACAACAGTAAATCTAGCACAATTTTTCTTTATATTGTAAAAAAAAATGTTACGCCGAGTAAATTGATACCCAACATGTCGCGCTTCAAAATTGCGTCCGCTCGTGGAATGGCGACAAACTTTTACCCTTTAAAATCTCCATAGGCGACGTTTAAAAAATTCTACAGGTTGCATGTTTTGAGTTACAGAGGAGGTCTAGGGCTAGAATTATTGCTCTCGCTCTACCAATCACGGCGATACCTTACATGTGTGGTTTGAATACCATTTACATATGCGGGCGCTGCTCACGTATGTGTTCGCTTCTGCGTGCGAGCTTGGCGGGACGGGCGCATTTTTTGGCTCCTAACTTTTTTAGCTGGCTCCTAGATTCCAAGCAAATTTGTCAAACCCTGTCATACATAATAACAAAACCCATTAAAGGGGTTGTAAAGCTTCGTGTTTTTTGCATAGGATGCATTAAAGTGGATGTAAACCTGAAAATGTTTTATTTTTATATGTCACAATGTACAGTATAAGATTTCCTATCATCTGTGCCCAGTCTTGCCATACAGGGTTAATCCAGCTCTGAGCAATCCTCTTTTATTGTTCAGTGAAATAAACAGACAAACAGGAGAAAACTTTTGTCCGTTCTTCCCCCTTGCTGTGAGTGACAGGTTATTTACATATCTCATGCACTAGCCTGGAGACAGGCATTATTTTTTAATTCCCACCCCCACTCCTTTTCTGAAGTCATGTGGTTACTTTTATGGATTTTGACTGGATGTTAGTGATCATAGCAGAATTTAGTGTAAGAAATACACAGGAGAAAATGCATGTTGACAAGGGGAGTGTAGAGGAGGGCGGGGCAGTCTACTGACATCACGACTCCACCCACAGAGCTCCAGACAACAGACCCACCCACAGAATCTGCAGTTTTTCAGTTCTTATAACAGACAGAGGGGAGACATTTGACAGGTAAGGATACATGCAGGAGGCATCTATATCCTTATAGATCAGCACTATGGCAGTAGTTTAGAAAGGATGAGAGCGGGTTTACATCCACTTTAAGGTGAAAAAATACCTTGCAGTCACCAGCCTCCCCGAGCCCCGAATTTCTGTGGGCGCGATCCCGCGTTGCTTTCCCCCAGCTCTTGTCGGCGCTTCATTGGATGATTGATAGCAGTGCAGCCATTGGCTCCCGCTGCTGTCAATCAAATTAATGACTTGGCGCACCAGGGGGCGGGGCCGAAATAATACACTTGGCGGCTATGGCTGCCGAGTGTATCACACGGGAGCGCGCCCGCAAGGTAACCCCCTAGGGAGAGATCTTCCCAGAGGGAGGTTAGCTGTTGCGGGGAGGAGCTGCGAGAGCCGCCGTGGGACCCCAGAAGACGAGGATCGGGGCCACTCTGTGCAAAACGAACTGCACAGTGGAGGTAAGTGAAACCGAATCTTTAGTATCCCTTTAACCACTTAAGGACCGCCGCACGACGATATACGTCTGCAGAATGGCACGGCTGGGCACAGGGACGTATATATACGTCCCCTTTAAGAGCCCAGCCGTGGGTCGCGAGCGTGCCGCTGCCGGTGCGCTCGCGACCCGGTCCGAAGCTCCGTGACCGCGCCCGCGGGACCCGCAGACCCAATCGCCACGGGAGTCCCGCGATCGGGTCACAGGAGCTGAAGAATGGGGAGAGGTGAGTGCAAACACACCTTCCCCGTTCTTCATTGTGGCAGTGTCAGTGATCGTCTGTTCCCTGATATAGGAAACAGACGATCAATGATGTCACACGTCCAGCCCCGCCCCCTACAGTTAGAAACTTATATGAGGTCACACTTAACCCCTACAGTGCCCCCTAGTGGTTAACCCCTTCACTGCAATTGTCATTTTCACAGTAATCAATGCATTTTTATAGCACTATTCGTTGTGAAAATGACAATGGTCCCAAAAATGTGTCAAAAGGGACCGATGTGTCCACCATAATGTCGCAGTCACGAAAAAAATCGCCGATCGCCGCCATTAGTAGTAAAAAAAAAAAATATTGATAAAAATGCCATAAAACTATCCCCTATTTTGTAAACGTTATAAATGTTGTGCAAACCAATCGATAAACGCTTATTTCGATTTTTTTTTACCAAAAATATGTAGAAGAATACGTATCGGCCTAAACTGAGGGGAAAAATAAGTTTTTTTATATCTTTTTTGGTGATATTTATTACAGCAAAAAGTAAAAAATATTGATTTTTTTTAAAAATTGTCGCTCTATTTTTGTTTATAGCGCAAAAAAAAATAAAAACCGCAGAGGTGATCAAATACCACCAAAAGAAAGCTCTATTTGTGGGGAAAAAAGGACGCCAATTTTGTTTGGGAGCCACGTCGCACGACCGCGCAATTGTCTGTTAAAGCGACGCAGTGCCGAATCGCAAAAAGGGGCAAGGTCCTTAACCTACATATTGGTCCGGGGCTTAAGTGGTTAAAGGTTATATTATGGTCAAAGAGGCTTCCTTGTCTCCTGATAGCATCCTTCAAAACCAGAAAGTCTCCCCTCCCTCCATCATTATGGTGTAGCCAAACCACCGTCTAAAAAAATGATGGAGCAGAAAAAAAAAAAAACATAAACAATACCAAAACCCAAAATAACCCCCCCCCCCCCCCCAAAAAAAAAGGGGGAGAAAAGAAGAAATTAGGAATTAGATAGATAGATAGATAGATAGATAGATAGATAGATATCTGATGTAAGGAGGAGCTCCTAAGGTGGATTCTGATGTAAGGAAGAGCTCCTAAGGTGGATTCTGATGTAAGGAAGAGCTCCTAAGGTGGACTCTGATGTAAGGAGGGTACTGATGCGGACTCTGATATAAGGAGGGTACTGATGCGGACTCTGATATAAGTGGGCTCTGATGCAAACTCTGATATAAGGAGGAGCTCCTAAGGTGGACTCTGATGTAAGGAGGAGCTCCTGAGGTGGACTCTGATGTAAGGAGGAGCTCCTAGGGTGGACTCTGATGTAAGGAAGAGCTCCTAAGGTGGGCTCTGATGTAAGGAGGAGCTCCTAAGGTGGACTCTGATGTAAGGAGGAGCTCCTGAGATGGACTCTGATGTAAGGAAGAGCTCCTAAGGTGGACTCTGATGTAAGGAGGCGCTCCTAAGGTGGACTCTGATGTAAGGAAGAGCTCCTAGGGTGGACTCTGATGTAAGGAAGAGCTCCCAAGGTGGGCTCTGATGTAAGGAGGAGCTCCTAAGGTGGAATCTGATGTAAGGAGGAGCTCCTGAGGTGGACTCTGATGTAAGGAGGAGCTCCTAAGGTGGACTCTGATGTAAGGAGGAGCTCCTAAGGTGGACTCTGATGTAAGGAGGAGCTCCTGAGGTGGACTCTGATGTAAGGAGGAGCTCCTAAGGTGGACTCTGATGTAAGGAGGAGCTCCTAAGGTGCACTCTGATGTAAGGAGGAGCTCCTAAGGTGGACTCTGATGTAAGGAGGAGCTCCTAAGGTGGACTCTGATGTAAGGAGGCGCTCCTAAGGTGGACTCTGATGTAAGGAAGAGCTCCTAAGGTGGACTCTGATGTAAGGAGGAGCTCCTAAGGTGGACTCTGATGTAAGGAAGAGCTCCTAAGGTGGACTCTGATGTAAGGAGGAGCTCTTAAGGTGGACTCTGATATAAGGAGGAACTCCTAAGGTGGACTCTGATATAAAGAGGAGCTCCTAAGGTGGACTCTGATGTAAGGAGGAGCTCCTAAGGTGGACTCTGATGTAAGGAAGAGCTCCTAAGGTGGACTCTGATATAAAGAGGAGCTCCTAAGGTGGACTCTGATGTAAAGAGGGGCTCCTAAGGTGGACTCTGATGTAAGGAAGAGCTCCTAAGGTGGACTCTGATGTAAGGAAGAGCTCCTAAGGTGGACTCTGATGTGAGGAGGAGCTCCTAAGGTGGACTCTGATGTAAGGAGGAGCTCCTAAGGTGGACTCTGATGTAGGGAGGAGCTCCTAAGGTGCACTCTGATGTAAGGAGGAGCTCCTAAGGTGGACTCTGATGTAAGGAGCAGCTCTTAAGGTGGACTCTGATGTAAGGAGGCGCTCCTAAGGTGGACTCTGATGTAAGGAGGAGCTCCTAAGGTGGACTCTGATGTAAGGAGGAGCTCCTGAGGTGGACTCTGATGTAAGGAGGAGCTCCTAAGGTGGACTCTGATGTAAGGAGGAGCTCCTAAGGTGGACTCTGATGTAAGGAGGAGCTCTTAAGGTGGACTCTGATGTAAGGAGGAGCTCTTAAGGTGGACTCTGATGTAAGGAGGAGCTCCTAAGGTGGACTCTGATGTAAGGAATAGCTCCTAAGGTGGACTCTGATGTAAGGAGGAGCTCCTAAGGTGGACTCTGATGTAAGGAGGAGCTCCTAAGGTGGACTCGGATGTAAGGAGGAGCTCCTAAGGTGGACTCTGATGTAAGGAGGAGCTCCTAAGGTGGACTCTGATGTAAGGAGGAGCTCCTGAGGTGGACTCTGATGTAAAGAGGAGCCCTTAAGGTGGACTCTGATGTAAGGAGGAGCTCCTAAGGTGGACTCTGATGTCAGGAGGAGCTCCTAAGGTGGACTCTGATGTAAGGAGGAGCCCTTAAGGTGGACTCTGATGTAAGGAGGCGCTCCTAAGGTGGACTCTGATGTAAGGAGGGCTCTGATGATTACCATGAAGTAAAGGAGACTTGATGGAGGCCCCCCTGTTGGGATTGCTCTGACAGGGACTCCTAAGGCAGACTCTAATGTAAGGAAGGCTCTGATGGTGACCATGATGTAAAGGGACCCTGATGGGTGCACTGTTGTAATTGGGGCTCTGACGGGGACTCTTATGTAAAGTGTAGGTCCTGATGGAGACTCTGTTATAAGAAGTGGGCCCTGGTGTGGAGGACTCTGATGTAAAAAGGGACTCCTAAGGCAGACTCCAATTAAAGAGGGGGGCTTTTGGTGACTGTGATGTAAGGGGAGACTCTGATGGGGATCCTGATGTAAGGGGGGGGGGGGATCCAGTGACTACCAACATCAGAACGGGAAGTGAGGGGAAATCTCCTCTGACTCCGTCCAATGACAAGCCTTGGCTCGGGTCACATTGGTGGAGATTTGGAGAGACGGCTTCCTACGCATTGAGATTCAAATTTCTTTCCCATTCACAACTTTATTTTTTGGGAAGCTTCCCCCTCTAGTGGTGAGAGATGACACTGCATCCTTTTTCAAGCAAATTTCTGACCTAAATGTCAGGATGACAACATTGGCCTGGATTCAAGAAGCAATTGCGCCTGTGTAACCATAGTTACACAGCGCAATTGCTTACTTGCCCCGGCGTAACGAATGCTCCTGATTCAGGAACCTCGTTTCGCCGACTGCAGCCTAAGATATGCGCGGCATAAGGCTCTTATGCTACGCTGATTTTAGGCTGCATTCTTGCGATGGCCGCTAGGTGGCGCTCCCATTGTGGTCAGCGTATAGTATGCAAATTGCATACTAACGCCGATTCACAACGTTGCGCGAGCCCTGCGTACGCAATTTACGTCGTTTCCGTACGGCGGTTTCCGCGTAAGGCTGACCCTGCTATTAGCAGGGGCAGCCAATGTCACGTATACACGTCGTTCCCGCGTCGCGAAATTTGAAATTTACGTAGTTTGCGTAAGTGAATCGTGAATGGCGCTGGACGCCATTCACTTTCACTTTGAAGCAGATGACGTCCTTGCGACGTCATTTGCCGCAATGCACGTCGGGAAAGTTTCCCGACGGAGCATGCGCTCTACGCTCGGCGCGGGAACGCGCCTAATTTAAATGATTCCCGCCCCCTACGGGATCATTTAAATTGCGCGCGCTTATGCCGGGCATTTTGCCTGAGCGCACTCGCAATTTACGGAGCTACTGCTCCGTGAATCGCGGGTAGCGCAGAAAATTTGCGGGGGCGCAGGGCAAAAACGTTGCCCTGCGCCTCCGTAAAAATAGCGCAATTCTACCTGAATCCAGCCCACTATCATTTGTGTGACAGATCCCAAGTATCACCGACCTCTTTATAAACAAATAGCAGCTGTATTTGCTTTGCTTAGATCTCTGATTCATCTCGGCTTGATCTTTCCTCCCAGTGTTTCCCCCCCCCCTGCTCTTGTTTTAGCGAGACAGGTGTTTTTTTAACCACTTGCTTACTGGGCACATATACCCCCCCCCCCCCCCCCCCCTGCCCAGGTGAAATTTCAGCTTCCGGCACTGCGTCGCTTTAACTGACAATTGCGCGGTCGTGCAACGTGGCTCCCAAACAAAATTGACGTCCTTTTTTCCCCACAAATAGAGCTTTCTTTTGGTGGTATTTGATCGCCTCTGCGGTTTTTATTTTTTGCGCTATAAACAAAAAAGTGCGACAATTTTGAAAAAAAATACAATATTTTTTTACTTGTTGCTATAATAAATAGCCCAATTTTTAAAAAAAAAAAACATTTTTTTTCTCAGTCTAGGCGATACGTATTCTTCTACATATTTTGGAAAAAAAAAAGAAAATGCAATAAGCGACTGGTTTACGCAAAAGTTATTGCGCCTACAAAATAGGGGACAGAATTATTATTTTTTTTTTTTTTTTTTTTTACTAGTACTGGCGGAGATCTTCGATTTTTATTGGGACTGCGACATTATGGCGGAAACATCGGACACTTTTGACACATTTTTGGCGCCATTCACATTTATACTGCGATCAGTGCTATAAATATGCACTAATTACTGTATAAATGTGACTGGAATTGAAGGGGTTAACACTAGGGGGTGAGAAAGGGGTTAATTGTGTGCCCTGCATAGTGTTTCTAACTGTGGGGGAAGGGGGGTGACTGGGGGAGGTGACCGATCTGTGTCTCTATATGTAAAAGAGACACAGATGGGTCTCCTCTCTCCCTGACAGGACGCTGTCTCTGTGTGAGCCGGCAATGAGAGATGATCTCATATGTTTACATTTGAGATCATCTCTCATTGGCCACGCAGATCGCCTACCAAACGGCCACTCCGATTGGCCGTTCACGCCGATCTGTGATTGGATGTGTCCAAGGGACTCTCTCTCTGACTCTCTCTCTATCTGCCTCTGTCTCTGTCTCTCTCTGCCTCTGTCTCTCTCTGCCTCCCCCCAGTCCATGTTCCTCCTCACCTGCTTGTCTTGCATCGGTCCGGACTCCGGAGGATAGGAGAAGGAGAAGACAGCGGCTGCTTTTCATTACTTGTTTCCCCTTTCATTCTGGCCACCATGTTCAGTGTGATTGGCCGTATGGGGGTCATGTGCAGAGGCGGGACTTCAGGAGCAACCGTCATCGCGGACAGGCCAGCCCCAGGCCGCACATCAGGGTGCTGGACACTGAACTTGTCAGCCGGAGCGTCGGGGACACAGGAAATTTAATTTAGGGGGAGGCAGCCAGTAGTGACACACACTGGCTCGAAATTTCGCTCCCCTAAATGTTGCACCCGGGGTCCACGGCACCCCCTGCACCCCCCCCACGCTACGCCACTGCGCTTTCCATACATTATACAATGTTATTGTGCAATTTTCCTTTAGATTTACCAAAACCATATAATATGAGGTCAAATCTAAACACTTTGGGGTAGATTCAGATAGAATTTACGCCAGCGTATCCATAGATACGCCGCGTAAATTCAAATCTGCGCCGGCGTATCTACTTTCTGTATCCAGAAAGCTAGATACGCCGACATTTGCCTAAGATACGACTGGCATAAGTCTCTTACGCCGTCGTATCTTAGGGTGCATTCTGACGCTGGCCGCTAGGGGCACTTCCGTTGTTGTCGGCGTAGAATATGCTAATTACCTAGATACGCCGATTCACAAACGTACGTACGCCCGTCGCAATGTATTTACGTCGTTTACGTTAGGCTTTTTTGGCGTAAGGTTGTTCCTGCTATTAGGAGGCGCAGCGAATGTTAAGTATGGACGTCGTTCCCGCTTCGAAATTTGAATTTGTTACATCGTAGAAAACGTCAATCACGTCAGGTCATCATACATTTACATAAAACACGCCCCCCTTTTACATTTGAATTCAGCGCGCTTACGCCGGCCCCATTTACGCTACGCCGCCGCAACTTACGGAGCAAGTGCTTTGTGAATACTGCACTTGCTCATGTAAGTTACGGCGGCGTAGCGTAAATACGATACGCTGCGCCGCCGTATCATTGCGCGCCCCTACGTGAATCTACCCCCATAAATTTATATGCAGTCAGGCAGGCCCTTGCACTATATAGTTAAAGGGTAAATTTAGTCATACTTATCACTTATTGACCTCTGGTGGTGCCACCTATAGACTACCTGGTGTAGTTCGTCACACACTTATCACTTATTGACTTCTTGTAGTTCCCCTGTCACACTTATCACTAGTTGACCTCTAGTGATGCTCATGTTTCTTATATCACTTTCTGGCCCCTGATAATATCCACGGGAAATGTATCACTTGTTGCCCTCATGCAGTGTCCACCAGAAGGCTTATACTTATTATTAAAGCAATCAATGTGATTTTTTTTCCAGCATCTTCTTGCGAAGCCTACGACTATCCTCATCTGGGAGACTTAAGCGTGGATCAGTCTGTGGAGTCCATCAACGATGGCTTCAACTCTTATCTGGTAAGTCCTCTGCTGTATATCCTAAGGAAACTGCTAGGCTGCTAATCTAACAGAAAACCCAATGTACAATTAAGTTGACGAAAAGCATAACCTATTAGGCCCCATACACACGACCGAGTTTCTCGGCAGAATTCAGCCAGAAACTCGATCGGAGCTGGATTCTGCCGAGAAACCCGGTCGTGTGTACACTTTTCAGCGAGGAAGCCGACGAGGAACTTGTCGGGCCGAAAAGAGAACATGTTCTCTATTTCCTCGTTGTTCAATGAGGAAAGTCGGCCCGCCGAGATCTCGGCGGCTTCCACACTGAACTCGATGAGGAACTCAATGTGTTTGGCACGTCGAGTTCCTCGGACGTGTGTACGGGGCCTTAGAGTTTGAAAACATCAGACAACACTTGTTGACTCGGGTCCCATGGACGGTTTCAGTCTCCTGGGTTCATACATATATACCATATTTATCGCGGTATAATGCGCTCCCGCATATAGTGCGCACCCCTAAAGTGGCCCCCAATCCTGTGGAAAAAAAGTTTTTTTTGTACTTACAGTTTTGGTGTCTTGCAGCGGCCTCGTCGGGTCCAGGGCTGGCGCAACCACCAGGCGGACCAAGCGGCCGCTTGGGGCGGGCAGGTCCGCAGCCTGGGATGGGGCGGAAAGATGACCTTTTTTTTTTTTTTTTTTTAATTTACTGTCCGGAGTTGCCGCCGCCCTCCGGCGCCCGGTGTCCCGCTCCAGGGCTCGAGTTGCGGGAACGGCGTCTGTAGAGGAGAAGGGAGGGAGAAAAAGTTTCACTGGCACCGCACTGCCCCGCCCCCTCCCCCGGCGAGCTGTTGCAGAAGAACAATAACATCATTAGCATGTGACAAACCCGAGTCTCTGCTGCCTGACTAGTAACTCCCCCCAGCAGGAGATCGTGGCCAGCACTAGCTAAACTTCTCTTCCTTCTCTGCTGAAGGGAGCATGCTGGCTGCTTGTAATTTTTTTTTGTGATGGACGCTGATGAGCTGACCAGCCAATCTGCATGCACCTAGCCCTATCAAGTGCATGCAGATTGGCTGGTCAGCTCATCAGCGTCCATCACAAAAAAAAAATTACAAGCTGCCAGCATGCTCCCTTCAGCAGGAGAGAAGAGAAGTTTAGCTAGTGCTGGCCACGGTCGGGTTTGTCACATGCTAATGATGTTATTGATGTTAGGAAGCAGCATGGATGGAGGGTAAGTCACAGAAATTGTGTGTGTTACTGTGCCCCCCCCCCCCCTGCAGACTTTAATTAAACTCCTGTTTAAAGGGAAACCTGGCTGAGGTTGACAGGCTGGCATTGTGAAGATGGATGAGGATGACTCTGGGTGGATATGAGAGTTACATTGTGGAGATCCTCTTCACAATGTAACTCTCATCCCCACAGAGTCATCCTCATCCATCTTCACAATGCAACACAATCATCTTCATCCCCACCCAGCACCATCCATCCCTCTCTAACGCATCCCCTGCACCATCTATCCCTTTCCACAACGCATCACCACCCACGCCAAGCACCATCCATCCCACTCCACAATGCATCCCCACCCACCCCTCTCCACAACGCATCCCCACCCACGCCTAGCACCATCCACCCTCTCCACAACACATGGCTGT
Organism: Rana temporaria; assembly: GCF_905171775.1. Classification (NCBI taxonomy): domain Eukaryota; kingdom Metazoa; phylum Chordata; class Amphibia; order Anura; family Ranidae; genus Rana; species Rana temporaria. The sequence continues at coordinate 21,097,769 of NC_053490.1, read as the reverse complement.
GGAGGAGGCGGGTACAGAGAGAGGTGGCTGTGGAGGAGGCGGATACCACCCACCCCTCTCCACAACGCATCACCACAACGCATCACCACCCACGCCAAGCACCATCCATCCCACTCCACAATGCATCCCCACCCACCCCTCTCCACAATGCATCCCCACCCACCCCTCTCCACAACGCATCCCCACCCACGCCTAGCACCATCCACCCTCTCCACAACACATGGCTGTGGAGGAGGCGGGTACAGAGAGAGGTGGCTGTGGAGGAGGCGGGTACCACCCACCCCTCTCCAACGCATCACCACAACGCATCACCACCCACGCCAAGCACCATCCATCCCACTCCACAATGCATCCCCACCCACCCCTCTCCACAACGCATCCCCACCCACCCCTCTCCACAACCATCCCCACCCACGCCTAGCACCATCCACCCTCTCCACAACACATGGCTGTGGAGGAGGCGGGTACAGAGAGAGGTGGCTGTGGAGGAGGGGGGTACAGAGAGGTGGCTGTGGAGGAGGGAGGGTACAGAGAGGTGGCTGTGGAGGAGGGGGGGTACAGAGAGGTGGCTGTGGAGGAGGGGGGGTACAGAGAGGTGGCTGTAGAGGAGGGGGGTACAGAGAGGTGGCTGTAGAGGAGGGGGGTACAGAGAGGTGGCTGTAGAGGAGGGGGTACAGAGAGGTGGCGGTAGAGGAGGGGGCACAGAGAAGTAGCTTTATAGCCCTCTCTGTACCCCCCCTCCTCCACAACCACCTCTCTGTACCCCCCTCCTCCACAACCACCTCTCTGTACCCCCCTCCTTAAAATGACTAAGATTGTATTTTTTTTTTCTTTTTTAATAATTATGAGGTGGCACTGGTGGGCAGCAATGAGGTGGCACTGATGGACACTAATGGGCTGAACTGGTAGGCAGTGATGAGGTTGCACTGACAGGCTGAACTGGTGGACACTAATGAGGTGGCACTGTTGGACACTGATAGGCTGCACTTTACCTCTCCACCCTAAACAATAACCTCCTCCCCAACCTAGATTTTCTGAGATAATGAAAAAAAAAAAAAAATATCGGCCGCCCCAATTTTGAAATATCGGCATCGATATCGGCCAGAGAAAAACCCATATCGGTCTACCTCTAGTCTGCACTGTAGGGGTGTCTGCATTGTAGGGGTGTCTGTACTGTGGGGGTCTGCACTGTAGGGGTGTCTGTACTGTGGGAGTCTGCACTATAGGGGGGTCTGTACTGTAGGGGTGTCTGTACTGTGGGGGTCTGCACTATAGGGGTGGGGGTCTGCACTGTAGGGGTGTCTGTACTGTGGGAGTCTGCACTATAGGGGGGTCTGTACTGTAGGGGTGTCTGTACTGTGGGGGTCTGCACTATAGGGGTGGGGGTCTGCACTGTAGGGGTGTCTGTACTGTTTCGGGTTGGGGTCTGCACTGTAAGGGTTTCTGTACTGTGGGGGGCTGCACTGTAGGGGTGTCTGTACTGTGGGGTATGGGGGTCTGCACTGTAGGGGTGTCTGTACTGTGGGGGTCTGCACTATAGGGGTGGGGGTCTGCACTGTAGGGGTGTCTGTACTGTGTCGGGTGGGGGTCTGCACTGTAAGGGTGTCTGTACTGTGGGGGTCTGCACTATAGGGGTGTCTGTACTGTGGGGGTCTGCACTGTTGGGGGGTCTGAACTGTTGGGGGTGTCTGTGTAATGGGGTCCAGAGGTGCAGGGTGCTATGTAATGTAAAGGGGTCCAGTGGTGTATGGTGCTGTGTAATGTAAAGGGGTCCAGTATGTTTTACATTTAGTAGTATGGTGTATATTATACTAAGAATTTCTGGTGTGGCGTGGTTACAAAAGCACAAATTAGTGTGTTTTTTATATAAAAAAATTATTGAAAGAAACTGTGACGGTATCGGTATGATATCCCCGTCAACGTTCCCTTCTTCCCATAACGAAAATCACCCCAATATTCCACGAGGAGGGATATCCCTGGAATCGCCCAGAAAGCCACACATGAGACCAGCTTACTGCTTGAACAAGACAGACTTTAATGTTATATCACACAGCTTATATGTCATTTCCAAAACTGTTACAATGACAAATCTCCGCCCCCCTCACACTGGGGCTTCCATACAGATTATAGGCAGACACGACGGGGCCGATGCTGAAAACACATTTTCTTTAGACAATGACATCAATGACGCTGAGCACTAGCTGTACTGAATACATCAACCAGACCGCTCGACCCCGCATATAGAGAGATAATTACCACAATGAAGCAATCAGAATAATTAACCCAAGCCACTTAAACCCAGCTCTCCTTCACACAACACAATAGATCAATTAACCTTTAGAAATAGTGAGGGGACATTAGCACATCAATAACCTGGCTAGCAGGGAGCAGTAAACTGAGACATATAGGCAAATGTATCACAATGGCCCCCCTTTTGCTCCCTGCTCCGGCAAAACCCGGTTGGACCTTCCCTGGTCCAGTAGGGTTGACGGGTTCAGAGCTATTAGTCAGAGGTTAACTCCGTTTGGCATGACTGACCTCCCTTGGCAACTGCTTCAGACTCAGGTATGTCACCGGGTCGTCAGATCACACGCCGGTCAGTCCCCAAGTCTTTGTGCGATCTGCAAAGTCACCAGAAGTCAGTGTGAAGACAGCAAATGGATCTGTGCGCCGCCGTCTAGGTGTCCCGCTATGGGAGGGGGCAGGTTATGGCTCTGAAGTGACAATCCCAGGAGATTCATAAAAAGAAAAAGTTATATTTGTTGAAATGCTGTAGCACTGGTGCTCAGAGTCCGGGGGGGGGGGGGGAGGGGAATCAGAGCCCCATAAGGTCAGCCACCCCCTGCTCCCTCCGCAGCCGCCGGTTCTCCTCTTGGAGCTTCTCCAGCTCCATCTCCAGTTCATGCTGCTGTGACCTCAGGTGGTTGTTCTCCTCCTCCATGCGGCTTATGCACTCCTCCAGCTCTATGTACTCACGGATCAGCTCCTGCTTGCTCATGTCCTGCAGGCTCTCCACGTGGTCCTTCATCATCAGGAACTGGGTGGTGGTGTAAGGGGCCACCGGTGGGCCCTTGGCGAACATCTCGGCACGCATCTGGGACGCCCGCTGCGACTCCCTCTCCTCCAGTCGCTTCTTCTCCTCCCAGGTCAGCTTGTTATACGGCTTCCAGGACCTCTTCTTCTTGAAGGGTGGCCGGCGGTGCCTCTTTCTGCCCAGCTCCCTCCAGGGCCCCTCCGGCTCAGGGCTGTCGCCCATGACCAGCTGACAATGGTGTTCCCTGTTGTCCGTAATAACAGATTGTACCATGAGGGCTTCGTAAGGGGTGCCCAATGGTTCTTCCTGACCCAGCTCCTTTGGATCCCAAGCCGAGTCTACACAATGGGCTGCTGCTGGTGGGCGGTACCCAGGTTGAGACCAATTTGACCTGGTGTTGTCATTCATGGGGCAATTCTGCTTGAAGTGACCCAGCTGTTTGCACCGGAAGCAGCGTTGTTCGTTGCCCTCCTGGCGATGATAGCGAGGGCTAGATGTCACCGGTCTGTTAGGAGGTTGGTATCTAGCGGTTGGTGGGTGTGAGGGCACCGTTTGTGGTGGAGGTTGTTCCTGTGGTGTGACCTGGTTCGTCTTGCGAGTATCTGCATATTCATCCGCCAACTTCGCGGCCTCTGGTAGAGTCATGGGCCTGCGATCTCTCACCCAATTCTTGACGTCCGTCTGGATGTGATTGTAAAATTGCTCCAGGAGCATTAGTTGCAAAATGTCCTCTGCGGTGGTGGCCTGGCTGCTGTTAGCCCAGTTAGAGGCCGACCGGGACAATTGGCATGCCCATTCCGCATAAGAGTCTTCCGTGGTTTTGCGTGAGTCCCTGAACTTCTGTCGGTGGGACTCTGGGGTTACTGCATAACGAGCCAGGAGCACTTCTTTAACCCGGGCGTAGCTATGAATATCCTGATCTGGCACGGTCCGGAAAGCATCAGAAGCTTTGCCTGACAGTTTGCCTGACAATATTGCAACCCAGTCTCCTCTAGCTATTCGGTGCAGGTTACATTGTCGCTCAAAATCCGCCAGGAAGTTATCAATCTCACAGTCCTTTTCATCAAAAGCTTTAAAAGCGCTAAACGGAATCTTCCTTGCGTCTGCTGTGCTGTACTCACTGTTCGTAGAAGGTGCGGCTGCTTGTTGGACTGCTGCCAGTTTTAACTGTAGCTCTGCGTCCCTTATTTGTTTATCCTTCTGTAGTTCTGCGTCCCTTATTTGTTTATCCTCCTGTAGCTCTGCGTCTCTTATTTCTTTATCCTTCTGTAGTTCTGCGTCCCTTATTTGTTTAGCCTTCTGTAGCTCTGCGTCTCTTATTTGTTTATCCTTCTGTAGCTCTGCGTCTCTTATTTCTTTAGCCTTCTGTAGCTCTGCGTTTACTAACATGTCCATCACTTTCAGTACCACATCTGGCGTTGGGTTCGGGCCGAACCACGCTAGCTTCTCTCTCATTAGCTTGTTGGCTGGCGATTCCTCCTCCTGAATCACTGGTGTCTCCATCTCTTGTACTGCTGGCGTTGCTGCAATCCCGTCCTCCTGGTCTAGCTCCATTGATTCTGCTATGATGACCCGCTTGGTTTTGTTGCTAGCAATCCTTCCACGAACTTCCAGTAGTTCTTCCAGTGTCTGCTTGGAATCCGGGTGTAAAGGGGAATAGAAGGGAAAAATCCCACTGCTACCAACCAATTGTGACGGTATCGGTATGATATCCCCGTCAACGTTCCCTTCTTCCCATAACGAAAATCACCCCAATATTCCACGAGGAGGGATATCCCTGGAATCGCCCAGAAAGCCACACATGAGACCAGCTTACTGCTTGAACAAGACAGACTTTAATGTTATATCACACAGCTTATATGTCATTTCCAAAACTGTTACAATGACAAATCTCCGCCCCCCTCACACTGGGGCTTCCATACAGATTATAGGCAGACACGACGGGGCCGATGCTGAAAACACATTTTCTTTAGACAATGACATCAATGACGCTGAGCACTAGCTGTACTGAATACATCAACCAGACCGCTCGACCCCGCATATAGAGAGATAATTACCACAATGAAGCAATCAGAATAATTAACCCAAGCCACTTAAACCCAGCTCTCCTTCACACAACACAATAGATCAATTAACCTTTAGAAATAGTGAGGGGACATTAGCACATCAATAACCTGGCTAGCAGGGAGCAGTAAACTGAGACATATAGGCAAATGTATCACAGAAACATTTTTGCAAGGGAGGTGGGTGGCCGTTGGGGGGGGGGGGGGCGCCAAAATGGAGCTTCGCTTGTGTAGGCAGAAATCCTTGCACCGGCCCTGGTCGGGTCCGGCGTCCTTCTGTGGCTTCGGGTGTCCTCTTCGGCGGGTCCGGCGTCCTTCTGCGGCTTCGGGTGTCCTTCTGCGGCTTCGGGTGTCCTTCTGCGGCGGGTCCGGTGTCCTCTTCGGCGGGTCCGGCGTCCTTCTGCGGCGTCCTCGCGTCCTCCCCGCTCGTTTCCCGCGCCGAGTTTTGAATACTGCGCCGACATATACAGAGCGCAGTACACTCGTGTATTGTCGGCAATGCTCGGCTACCCGCGCTGACGTCCTGTACGTCCAGGACGTGAGTGCGGAAGGAGCCGAGACTGCCCCGACTATACCCGAGTGTACTGCGCTCGGTATATGTCGGCGCAGTATTCAAAACTCGGCGCGGGTATCGGCGTATACCGCGCACCCACGATTTTGCCCTGATTTTCAGGGCAAAAAAGTGCGCGGTATACGCCGATAAATACGGTAACTGGTGGTTTAAATCAGCATGGGAAGAACCCAGGAGGTGATTTCATTGAAGTACTAAGTACAACTTGAGAGACTTCAGGCAACGTTCCATGGAAAATGCATGTGCTGTGAGTGTAAAACCACTCTGGACTGGCGAAACAACCAATTGGTTGTTGGGTATCAAAGGTATGAAAATAGTGGGAGGCTGGGAGCCTCTCTGGAAATGTATCACCCAAGGGTAGAGCTGCATGGCCAGGCACTCACTTTCTCTCCGGATGGCCAGGCAGCATCAGAAGATCAGATGCATTGAGGCTCCGCCTCCTTCCCCTTCACAGTCATGGGGCTGGGTAGTTTCTGTCCCTGACTGCTGAAGTGAATTGGCGGTCGGGCGAGCGACGCGGGCTGAAGGAGCAGCCCAGCTACCACAGCAGCTGTGTGTGTGTGCCCAATGGCTGCCCGCACGCCTTTCTGAGATTGCACCTGGAGCCGGGTGCTGCCACCTAGAGGCCTTTGCTGTCCCGCTTCCACCGGACCAAGATGCTCCCAGGACACTCAGACAGTGCCCGATTGGTCAGTCCGCCCCTGGGCCACAGAGAGTCCTGGTGGCGGGGGAGGCGGAGCCGACGGCACCGACATTAGTATTGATCACAGGCAAATCAGGCGGAAGTGAGACCCCTGTGAGTGCGAGGCCTTAGGAGGCCGCCTAATTAGAGAGCCGCCTCTTGGTAGGCATTAAGTAGTGTACTCAGTTGAGATCTTAGGACTGCTACTTTTTTGATACAACAGGAACGCCGTTTCAGCTGGAGTAGAAAAGGGTATAAAAGGGTACAAAAGTATAAAACAATGCCTGTGACAGATGATCCTCTCTCTTGATGGCTGCATCGCATCCACAACACACTCCGCAAGTACAGACAGCATTCAGTTACCTCCTATTGACCGCTCTACAAAGTGTCATATCAACACCCCTGAAGAAGGGGGAGGCTGTTCCCCCAAAAATGTGTTGGCTTCATCTGCACCTTTGTCACCTTCAATAAAGTTCAAAATTAAATCATTGAGAGAGAATCATCTGTCGATGGGTGCTTTTTTATACTCACTTAAAGCGGAGTTCCACCCAAAAGTGGAACTTCCGCTTTAATCACTCCTCACCCCCTTACATGCCACATTTGGCATGTCATTTTTTGGGGGGGGGGAATGGGGGCTTCGGTAGGAGTGGGACTTCCTGTCCCACTTCCTCCTTCCGCCCAGGGACCGCCTCTGCCACTTCTCTTCAATTTTCGGATTTCGAAATTTTCAATTTTCGAATTTCGAAATTTTCAATTTTCGAATTTCGAATTTTTCCATTTCGAATTTTCAAAAATTCGAAATTCGGAAATGGAAAAATTTGAAATTTTAAACATTTTTCAATTTTCAAACTTCGATTTTTTCAATTTTCGAAATTTGAAAAATTCCAAATCTGAAAAATTCCAAATCTGAAAAATTCAAAATCTTTTTCAAATTTGGAATTTTTCAATTTTCGAATTTTCAAATTTTTCACTTTTCCAATTTCGAATTTTTCAGATTTCGAATTTTTACAAATTTGGAATTTTTCAATTTTCAAATTTTTCAATTTTCGTATTTCCGAATTTCGAAAATTGAAAAATTCGAAAATTGAAAAAATCGAAAATTTTAAAAAATGTTTCAAATTTCGAATTTTTCACAATTTTTGAATTTCGAATTTTTCGAAATTTGGTATTTCCGAATTTTCGTATTTCCGAATATTTTCTTATTTCCGAATTTCGAAAATTGAAAAATAAAAAACTCGAAATTTCGAAAATTGAAAAATTCCAAAATACGAAACTTCGAAAATACGAAATTTCGAAAATTCGAAATTCAAAAATTGAACATTTCGGAAATTGAAAAATTCGAAATGTCAAAAATTCGAAATTTCGAAAATTCAAAATTTAGAAAATTCATAAATTTCCGAATTTCCGAAAATTCTTTTTTTTTTGTTTCATTCGCTTTTTTCGTTTCATTCTTTTTTTTTTTTTTCATTTCATTTGTTTTTTCCGTTTTTTGCTTTTTCGGAAATCCGAAAATTTCCTGAATTTACGAATTTACAAAAAAACGAATAAAACAATTTTTTTTTTCGAAATTTCAGAATTTCCGAAATAATAAAAAAAACGAATGAAACAAAAACGGAAAAACGAATAAAACGATTTTTTTTTTCGAAATTTCAGAATTTACGAAAAAATAAAAAAAAAGAAAATAACATAAACGAAAAAAACAATTTTTTTTGGCAGTGCACATGTCTAGAGCAAACCTCCCAACATTCTGAGATGGGAATGAGGGACACCTACTAGAAAACATATGTAGGCATAGGACACGCCCCCTGTCACACCCCCTTAAAGGAGAATTAACACACAAAAAAGGTTAAATTAATCCACAAGGGTTTTTTTTTTTACCACTACTATACCTTTATATTGGCCTTTAAAGTTTACAAATGCAGCAATTTAGAATTTGGATGAAAGGTTTAGCACTGGGAAGCCAGACGCAGCAAAGGTTTGCGGGTTCAGAACCTGGTCCTGACAACAAAATGATAACATATGCGGAACCAGGAGCATCAAATTTCACAAGTGGCGGAATCCCATTCCCTATAAATAGGGCAGGCTCCTACACTAAGCAAGTCATATAAATACAAAATTGGAGAAAACTAGAAGCCACTAGTTATTTCTGTAAAAAAAACTAAACTCATACACATTTCCAATCCCTTGACTTCTTTTGGACCAGAACCTTAAAAAATCAAGGGACTAGATGAAAAGCATATGAATTTTTACACAAAATTACCCAGAAGTGGTTTCTAATTCTGTCCTATTTCTTCTTTATATAACTTGTAAAGACTTCAACAAACGTATTTTCATTAATAGTTGTCTCTAGACATGTGCACACTGAAATATTTTGTTTCGTAATTTCGTTTTCGTCCGAAAAATAAATTTATTTAGTTACTCCCGAAATTTGTTTTTATTTATTTCGTTTTTCGTTAAAAAAATGCATTTGCCCGAAAATCCAAATTAAGGTCGAATCTGTCATTGAAGGCCTATGGTGTCTGTCGAATGTTCTAAGAAGAAAAAAAAAAGAAGATTCGACATGTCGAATCTTCATGTCTCTCTATGTCGAATCTTTTCTCTCTATGTCGAATCTTTTCTCTCTATGTCGACTCTTCTTCATGTCTCTATAATGTCAAATCTTTTCTCCCTCTGTCGAATCGTTTCTCTCTATGTCAAATCTTTTCTCTCTATGTCGACTCTTCTTGATGTCTCTATAATGTCAAATCTTTTCTCTCTATGTCGAATTTATTTCTCTTTGTGTAGAATAATATTGGACTAAAAGAGTTAAGGATAGGCACATTCGACCGCAACGAAAACTAAAATAAAGCATTTGTTTATGTCCATTCTTTTCTCCCTCTGTCGAATCTTTTCTCTCCCTGTCGAATATTTTCTCTCTATGTCGAATCTTTTCTCTCTATGTCGACCCTTCTTCATGTCTCTAAAATGTCGAATCTTTTCTCTCTATGTCGAATCTTTTCTCTCTATGTCGAATCTTTTCTCTCTTTGTCGAATCTTTTCTCTCTATGTCGACTCTTTTCTCTCTGTCGACTCTTCTTCATGTCTCTATAATGTCGAATCTTTTCTCTCTCTGTCGAATCTCTGTCGAATCTTTTCTCTCTATGTCGAATCTTTTCTCTCTATGTCGACTCTTCATGTCTCTATAATGTCGAATCTTTTCTCTCTATGTCAAATCTTTTCTCTCTATGTCGACTCTTCTTCATGTCTCTATAATGTCGAATCTTTTCTCTGTGTCGAATCTTTTCTCTCTATGTCGAATCTTTTCTCTCTATGTCGACTCTTCTTCATGTCTCTATAATGTCGAATCTTTTCTCTCTATGTCAAATCTTTTTTCTTTTTGTGTAGAATAATATTGGACTAAAAGAGTTAAGGATAGGCACATTCGACCGCAACAAAAACGAAAATAAAGCATTTGTTTATGTCCATTCTTTTCTCTCTATGTCGAATCTTTAATCTCTATGACGACCCTTCTTTGTGTCTCTAAAATGTCAAATCTTTTCTCCCTCTGTTGAATCTTTTCTCTCTATGTCGAATCTTTTCTCTCTATGTCGATTCTTCTTCATGTCTCTATAATGTCGAATCTTTTCTCTCTATGTCGATTCTTCTTCATGTCTCTATAATGTCGAATCTTTTCTCTCTATGTCGAATCTTTTCTCTCTATGTCGACTCTTCTTCATGTCTCTATAATGTCGAATTTTTTCTCTCTATGTCGAATCTTCTCTCTTTGTGTAGAATAATATTGGACTGAAAGAGTTAAGGTTAGGCACATTCGACCGCAACGAAAATGAAAATAAAGCATTTGTTTATGTCGGATCTTTCGGTTTTCGTTTTCTGTGCTTTCGTTATCATTTGTTAAAACGATAACGAAAATACCTGAAATTCGGATGAAAACAAATGCACATGTCTAGTTGTCTCTACAAAATGTCTCTATTCACCATATTTTTGCATGAGGGATACATATCAAATAATGTGTTGTTATTAATGTAATTATTTGGCTGAGTAGATCCTTGTAGTTACTGGTTCCATGACTTTGTCGGTATTTTCCCGCAGCAAACAAAGTCCTCCTTGACCCGCTCGGAAAGTGCAGATTCTGAAGACAACTACGTCCCCATGAACCCCGGCTCCTCCTCTCACGTCAACTCTGAAAAGCTGAATGACAACGCACACAGCGTTTATATCCCCATGAGCCCTGGACCACACCACTTCGACTTACTGGGATTTTCCTCCGCCACACTTCCTGCCCGCAAAGGAAGTACCGCCTCTCTGTGTCAGAGACCGACTCGAGTCAGTGAAATCCAGCCGCCTCCAGTAAACCGGAACCTCAAGCCTGATAGGAAAGGTGAGGCTCTTTAGGTGGATACAATTCAGACGGGGCTAATCAGTACGTAGAAGGCAGGATGTACCAAGCGTTGGTTGGGCAGCTCTGGCTTTGTTAGCTACCCACGCATTTGTAGCAGTGGCGGCTGGTGCTCAAAATTTTTGGGCGCAAACGGAAAAAAAAATTGCAGCCTCACTGTGCCCATCAAATGCAGCCACTGTGCCATCAATTGTCACCACTGTGCCATGCCATTAAACACAGCCACTGTACCATCAATTGTCACCACTGTGCCATGCCATCAAATGCAGTCACTGTGCCATGCCATCAAACGCAGCCACTGCGCCATCAATTGTCACCACTGTGCCCTTTAATTGTCGCCACTGTGCCCATTGTCGCCACTGTGCCCATTGATGTCACTGTGCCTTTTAATTCTCGCCACCGTGCCCATTCATGCCGCTGTGCCCATTGTCCCCACTGTGCCTATTGTCGCCACTGTACCCATTGATGTCACTGTGCCCTTCGTCAACGATGTGCCCTGTAAAATGCCCCTTCCCCCCCCCCCCGCCCGACACTTACCTTTACTGGAGTCAGCCATCCACGTCCCTCAATGTCTTCTCCCGCCCTCGATGACGCTTCAGCCAATCCGGTTACCGGGAGCCAGAATCGGTCAACCTGATTGGCTGAGACGCCTGTCAGTCTTATACAAGGAACGCACCCCCGTACGTTCCCTGGATAAGCTTCCGGATGCTGAGCGATGTACTCGGAAAGCCGCTGGCTCTGATAGGCACTTCCGTACAGCCAACCAGCTGCCGCTATTCAGATGGCCGGCGCTCAAGGTCCGGCCATCTGAATAGACCAGCGGCAGCGGCGACAATAACATCGATTCATGCAATGCATGAATCAATGTTATTAGACTCAGTGGCGGTGCAAGAGCCAGAGGGGGTGACGCTCCAGCGCCCTCTATGAACGAACTGCCACTGATGTGTAGTCCTCTCTCTCTCGCAGAACCCTGGGCTGCAAGAGGGAGCAGAATGCAAATACGTGGATAGGGAACAAAGCCAAGTGCTCGTTCTTGAGTTTCCGGGGGTTGCGCATCCAATGCTCGGAATGTCCTGCCATCTACAGCAGGGGTCTCCAAACTTTCCTAACAAAGGGCCAGATTACAGTCCTTCAAACTTTAGGGGGGGCCAGAGTATGGCAAGCAGGAATTGAAAATATCTAAAGGTCAGTGGGATTAAACAATGCCTCAGGTTTGATGGTCCGAGGGAGTTCATGATTTAATGATCTCTTCCAACATTTTTCTCACCTGCAGCAAAACCCACACCCCTGGACCTTCGAGGTACAGCGATAATTGATGAACTTCCATTCAAGTCTCCGGTCACTAAATCCTGGTCTAGACAAACGTAAGTACAGAACTATATGCAACAGGGGCTTATACAGCGTGTTCATTCTAACGTGACTGGACCTTAGGCAGATGGAAAAGTCCATAAAAGCAATTCTTTCACGGCAAGAATCCATTTAGGCAGTAAATCCACAGCAATAGTCCCTTAGAGTTCACAAATTGATAATATTCCATAAAAGCAGAAAATTCCATAACTGTCATTTGTAAGCCCACGAGTGTCTTTAGGCTTCTGACCCCTGGGAACCCCGACTGGGCTCCCATCACCCCTCAAAGGGCAGCAGAGCACCAGCTACAATTTGGCAGTCTTTTCCCCCAGGAACTCCCTTAGGGCACTTAGAGCCCTTTCACATTGAGCCGCTCATAGCGTCGGTGGTAAAACTCCGCTATTTTTATTGCCAACGCTATGGGCGGATTTGCGGCTCATTTTGCCCGCTAGCGGGCTAGTGCCCGCAAAAGGGTTAAAACCGCCCGCAATACGCTGTTGAAGCAGGGCATTGCAGGCGGTATAGCCGCGCTGTCCCATTGATTTCAATGGGCAGCAGCGGTGAAGGAGCGGTAGCGGCTAGCAGGACTTTTGTTACCGACCTGCTAGCGCAACGCTCCAGTGTGAAAGCCCTCAGGGGTTTTCTCACTGGAGTGAATGTGACAGTCTGTTTAAGGGCGGATAGCAGGCGCTATTTTTAACGCTAAAGCGCCTGCAATCTGCTCCAATGTGAAAGGGTCTTAATGAGCCCTTTTTATATGGTATGTCCTACAGGGGTCTTTAAATGTTAACCCTTCCTGCTCAGTTACTCCCAACTAAGCAGGTCAATCTGAGGAGACAGTGCAAAATATAGACACAGTAACAATTTTCACCTGGCTAGCCCAATTAACTTAGATATTTCTCCCCAGCACTCTGACCCCTCTACACCCCAGATATCCCCCCCAGCACTCTGACCCCTCTACACCCCAGATATCCCCCCAGCACTCTGACCCTTCTACACCCCAGCTATCCCCCAAGAACTCTGACCCCTCTACATCCCAGATATCCCCCCAGCACTCTGACCCCTCTACACCCCAGATATCCCCCCAGAACTCTGACCCCTCTACACCCCAGATATCCCCCCAGAACTCTGACCCCTCTACACCCCAGATATCCCCCCAGAACTCTGACCCCTCTACACCCCAGATATCCCCCCAGCACTCTGACCCCTCTACACCCCAGATATTCCGTCAGCACTCTAAACCCTCTACACCCCAGATATCCCCCCCCCCCCCCAGCACTCTGACTCCTCTACACCCCAGATATCCCCCAAGCACTCTGACCCCTCTACACCCCAGATATCCCCCCCCCCCCAGAACTCTGACCCCTCTACACCCCAGATATCCCCCAAGCACTCTGACCCCTCTACACCCCAGATATCCCCCCAGCACTCTGACCCCTCTACACCCCAGATATACCCTCAGCACTCTAAACCCTCTACACCCCAGATATCCCCCCCCAGCACTCTGACCCCTCTACACCCCAGATATCCCCCCAGCTCTCTGACCCCTCTACACCCTAGATATCCCCCCAGCACTATGACCCCTCTACACCCGAGATATCCCCCCAGCACTCTGACCCCTCTACACCCCAGATATCCCCCCAGCACTCTGACCCCTCTACACCCCAGATACCCCCCCCAGCACTCTGACCCCTCTACACCCCAGATACCCCCCCCAGCACTCTGACCCTTCTACACCCCAGCTATCCCCCCAGAACTCTGACCCCTCTACACCCGAGATATCCATCCAGCACTGTGACCCCTATACACCCAAGACATCCCCCCAGCACTCTGACCCCTCTACACCCCAGATATCCCCCCAGCACTCTGACCCCTCTACACCCCAGATATCCCTTCAGCACTCTGACCCCTCTACACCCCAGATATCCCCCCAGCACTCTGACCCCTCTACACCCCAGATATCCCCCAGCACTCTGAACCCTCTACACCGCAGATATCCCCCCAGCACTCTGACCTCTCTACACCCCAGATATCCCCCCAGCACTCTGACCCTTCTACACCCCAGATATCCCCCCAGCACTCTGAACCCTCTACACCCCAGATATCCCCCCAGCACTCCCCCCCCCCCCACACACCATATATCCCCCCAGTACTTTGACTCCTCTACACCTCAGATATCCCCCCAGCACTCCAACCCCTCTACATCCCAGATATCCCCCCAGCACTCTGACCCCTCTACACCCTAGATATCCCCCCAGCACTCTGACCCCTCTACACCCCAGATATCCCCCCAGCACTCTGACCCCTCTACACCCCAGATATCCCCCCAGCACTGGTGTGCCCACTCATTAAGACAGCCCCTGTCTACAGGATGACCAGCTCTAAAACAATACCCTCATGGCTTGCAGCATTTGCAACCTAACTGCTCAGGTCAAGAACAGCTGCATGCTCCTAGCTGTAAAAGGGAACATAGATTTACTTTTTCACATCACGGCACCAGGGGGCATGATGCTGAGGAAAGCTCATCTATAGATTGCAGTGCCAATTAAAGGAATGAGCTTTTTGTTCATAAATCTGATCCTAAGCCCCAGAGAACTCCAGACAACTTTAATCAGACATGAACGGCTAACGCCATCCAGGAAATATTCCCATCATTCTATTATAGGAGAACCCATCCTGTTTAGCTTTGCCCTTTTGCTGCCAGACCTATTATTTCATTTTCTGCAAGATGAGGCAGCGTCAAGCAAATAGATTCCAAATATGTCAAGTCTCAAAACTGCCCGCCCGTGAAACGGCAAAAAGATACTTCACTCCAAATTGTCGATAGGTGATAATTAAAAAGCTCATAAATTTAGAGTTAACAGTAAGCAATGCCCCGAGAATAATTGCTCTCCCTCCGGCATGCATAGCCATAGTAATAGCTAATATGTGCCGTGCAATCAACATTTTCATATGCGTCTCCACCCAGCAAGTTTGAATGTGTGTGTGCATGGGAGCTTTTAAATTAGTTTACGTGAAACTCTAATAAAAAAAAAAAAATTGAATCTCAACTATATACAGTATTTATCACAAAGGGGGCTGATGAGCCTTCTATGTGATAGAGCAACGCAGATGACAGGTTCTCTTTAAGGAGACATCAGGGGTCTATTTGAGCCCTAATTTCACCTCTGCACTCTGTTGGAGTTGACTGTGTTCCGTCAGCTTCTTCCCTGGCTAGAGATACTGGGGTTTAACAGCTCTGATCCTGGAAGTGCTCAGAGTTCAGTGCTTCTGGGTTGATTCATGCTATCCAGGGGAGATCAGCGAATGGATGGACAGTCCACCTAAGAAAAGACATTTGAGTATTTGGTGGATGTTGGAGAATCAAACCTCCTGACAAGTCTTACATTCTCCCAAAAACTGTAATGGTGAGATCTTTGCAATGAGTTCCCAGGTCTGCTGTGCCCATTATGAGGGGTTCTTACCATCCCTGCACTGAGCTCCTGGGTCTTTACACCTGCTTTGCCCATTATGAGGGGTTCCCACAAACCCTGTACTGAGCTCTTGGGTCTTTACACCTGCTGTGCCCATTATGAGGGGTTCGCACCATCCCTGCACTGAGCTCCTTGGTCTTTACACCTGCTGTGCCCATTATGAGGGGTTCCCACCATCCCTGCACTGAGCTCTTTGGTCTTTACACCTGCTTTGCCCATTATGAGGGGTTCCCACCATCCCTGCACTGAGCTCCTTGGTCTTTACACCTGCTTTGCCCATTATGAGGGGTTTCCACAATCCCTGCATTGAGTTCCTGCATCTGCCCCCTTGTTGTGCTAATTATAAGGGGTTCCCACAAACCATGCACTGAGTTCCTGGATCTGTGCCCCTGCTTTGCCCATTATGAGGGGTTCCCACCATCCCTGCACTGAGCTTGGGGTTTTTACACCTGCTTTGCCCATTATGAGGGGTTTCCACCATCCCTGTGCTGAGTTCCTGGGTCTGCACACCTGCTGTGCCCATTATGAGGGGTTCCCACATTCCCTGCACTGAGCTTGAGGTCTTTACACCTGCTTTGCCCATTATGAGGGGTTCCTACTATCCCTGTTCTGAGTTTCTGGGTCTGTGCCCCTGCTGTGCCCATTATGAGGGGTTCCCACCAACCATGCACTGAGCTCCTGGGTCTGTACCCCTGCTGTGTCTATTATAAGGGGTTTCCACCATCCTTGTGCTGATGATGTTCATGTTGCAAATGACATTTCACTTACCTTAGCCAAATGCAGTGAGAATTCCCTTTGCAAAGAATATCCCAATCACATGCAAGGAAAAAACAAAACAAAAAAAATCACTGAATTTGTGCTTGCACATGATTGAAGTCAGCAGCGCTTCACTTCATGCACTAAGCTAAGTAAGAATTCACTTTGTAAAGTGTAATGTTCTGCTCAGTACAAGATCATTGGGCCCAGATCCACAAAGCAGTTACGCTGGCGTATCTATTGATACGCCGCGTAACTGCTAGGTTGCTCCGGCGTATCTTTGTTTTGTATCCACAAAACAAGATACGCCTGAAGCTGGTCTAGATCCGACTGGCGTACGTCTTAGTACGCCGTCGGATCTAAGGTGCATATTTACGGTGGCCGCTAGGTGGCGCTTCCGTCGATTTCCGCATCGAGTATGCAAATTAGCTAGATACGCGAATCCACAAACGTACGTCCTGCCGGCGCATTTTTTTACGCCTTTCCGTAAGGCTTTTTTCGGTGTAACGTTACCCCCGCTATATGAGGCGTAGCCAATGTTAAGTATGGACGTCGGGCCAGCGTCGAATTTTCCGTCGTTTGCGTAAAACGTTCGCGAATAGGACTTTGCGTAGAATAACGTTCACGTCGAAAGCATTGGCTTGTTGCGGGTTAATTTGGAGCATGCGCACTGGGATACCACCACGGACGGCGCATGCGCCGTTCAGAAAAAACGTCATTTACGTCGGGTCAAGTAAAATTAACATAAAACACGCCCACATCTTTATCATTTGAATTCCGCGCCCTTACGCCGGCAGATTTACGCTACGCCGCCGTAACTTTAGAGGCAAGTGCTTTGTGAATACAGCACTTGCCTCTCAAAGTTGCGGCGGCGTAGCGTTACTACGATACGCTACGCCGGACTAAAATTACGATGCGCTACGTGGATCTGGCCCATTGTCTCTAAAAGTAATCTGTTCTCCTTTCCATTACAGCCACTCTCTAAAATCCAGCTCATCTCAATACTGCCGCCCGGTGTCCACGCAGAGTATAACCAGCACCAGCTCTGGGGACAGCGAAGAGAATTATGTAGCTATGGTAGGTTATATTTACTTGTACTCTATGCAGCCCTATACATGTTGCAATTACACACAATGCTGTCATTCCATTAGGCTGGATGGGTTACATTTATCTGGGTTTGTTATTTAGAAAATAATATAATTCTTCTTTCTTCTTCTTTTTTCTTCTTCTTCTTTTTTTCTTCTTTTTTCTTCTTCTTTTTTCTTCTTCTTTCTTCTTCTTCTTTCTTCTTCTTCTTGTGGTAGAGAGCGATCTTCTCCGCCGCTTCCGGGTATGGGCTGCGGGACTGGGCGTTCCTATTTGATTGACAGGCTTCCGACGGTCGCATACATCGCATCACAATTTTCCAAAAGTAGCCGAACGTCGGTGCGCAGGCGCCGTATAGAGCCGCACCGACGTTCGGCTTCTTTCGGCTACTCGTGACACGCTGTATGCGACCGTCGGAAGACTGTCAATCAAATAGGAACGCCCAGTCCCGAAGACCATACCCGGAAGCGGCGGAGAAGATCGCTCTCTAAAACGGTAAGTACTGCTTCGATTTTAAAAAAACATCCGATTCCCCTAGACAAAATGAGCCTCAATCTAATGTTAACATTTTTTTTTCGGGTGAACTCCCGCTTTAACGTCAAAGAGCTCAATTTGGATCTCATCTGACCACAGCACTTTCATCCAATCCTTCTCTGAATCTGGGCCTGTATATTTGCCTTCTTGAGGAGGGGGATCCTTCAGTTTTTTTGTAAGTGGGCAAACTTACACAATCTGTATGAACCGGTGGGAGAAACCATGAATGCAGAGGGGGAGCAGGTATTCCGTACACCTAGAAGTGTGGAATGCTTAAAGCGGCTGGGGAAAAGGATAGGGGCAGCAAATCAAAATAATGGGAACCGGAAATGTACCTTATCTATTGCTCTTCTATCCTATATGACCAAGCCCATGAGCAGGCAAAATGCGATAGAAGGGCATGGCTTGGGAGAAGGCTTTTCTGATTCTCAGTGAACTGGTCGGGTTCCCGGTTTGCACTTCTATTCTTCTTTTCAGAGTCTGAATGGGCAGGACGGGTCCTTATGAAGCTAGCACCTGGCGGGGTTGGAATCACCGGCTGATTTTAATGGATCTTTGGGGTGCCTCTTCTATTACTTCTTTGCTCCACCATACAAAGTGTCCTTGTGCTGACAGGTTTCATTGAAACACTAAAGTGTTTATAGACCTTTAATACATAACCCAATCAGTCTTGTAAAAACCTAACCTTTATTAATTATCTTCCCAGCAAAATCCTGTCTCGGCATCCCCGGGAACCAGCGGCACCAACAGCCCCGCCCAGAAGAAGAGTACGGGAAGCGTGGACTATCTGGCTCTAGACTTTCAGCCAGTGTCACCAAGCCCTCACAGAAAGGTATGTGTTTAATACCGATGTTCATAAACTCTCCATGTACTCCACCAGATTACTGGTCACCAAACCACAAGGTCGGTTCAGAACATCTACCTTTGTAAGATCAAATAAAAGGTATTATGTATGTGTTAGGGAGGGCCCAGTAATGATGACGAATTAATGCTTTAATGGTAACTCAGCCTTGTTATATACAGTTACAAGCATGCTACAGTAATCACAGGGACAATGAAACTCTCCACCCAAAACATCACACAATGGGTGCTTAACGAGTTCCCCTCAATCCACATCCCAGACAGACATTCTAGCACCGAATCTAGAGGAGTTAATTACTACAGCTGACAGGTCACATTCCACATCTATTATCAATAGTATTTTCACACAAAACAGTGTCATTAGCATACACAATGAAATATCTTAGGAGCAGATCTAATTAGCACAATGGACAACAGAATGCAATCACAGCAAGCCCCATCACCACAGCCAGGTGGACTTAATTAACATCTCAACAGTCTATGTTACACATTGAATGAGACACTCTTATTGACCTGTTGGGGTCAGAATAAACAACCTGTAATATGTCAAGATATCCTGTAATAAATTAATTACCATTTCTCAGTCATCCTATGCCCGAAAGGGACATAGGATGACTTTAGACCCAAGAGTCATTGGTGAAACTGGCACAGGAGTACCCCACATCCTTCAAAAGTCTCTGGGTATCACGGGCCTATCCGTTACAATGGTCATCTGGTTGGGTGTTTCATATAAATTTTTTATTAGGCAAGAGCATCAAATACAGCTGAAACGTTTAGGGACGGATTTCCAAATAGGCACTGTAGACATGTGCCAACAGGCGCCCTTCCTAGACGAGTGCCTGTCTGTATATGGCTGGACCTAGGGGGGGGGGTGCTGGGAGGGCTGTGCAGAACTACAAGTTCCATCATGCCTTTGGGAGTAATTGTAACTGCCAGCCTTGCAATAACTCATGGGAAATGTAGTTCCACAACAGCTGGAGGTTGCCTACCCCTGGTTTAGATCTCCTTTAACCACTTAAGGACCGCCTCCTGAACATATACGTTGGCAGAATGGCATGGCTGGGCACAAGCACGTACCTGTACGTCCTCTTTAAGTGCGCTGCCGTGGGTTCGAAATTCCGTGACCGTGGGACCCACGGACCCGATCGCCGCTAGAGTCCCGCGATTGGTCCCCGTAGCTGAAGAACGGGGAGAGCTGTGTGTAAACACAGCTTCCCCATTCTTCACTGTGGCGCCGTCATTGATCGTGTGTTCCCTTTTATAGGGAAATACAATCAATGACGTCACACCTACAGCCACACCCCCTACAGTTAGAAACACAAATGAGGTCACACTTAACCCCTTCAGCGCCCCCTTGTGGTTAACTCCCAAACTGCAATTGTAATTTTCACAGTAAACAATGCATTTTAATGCATTTTTTGCTGTGAAAATGACAATGGTCCCAAAAATTTGTCAAAAATTGTCCGAAGTTTCCGCCATAATGTCGCAGTCATGAAAAAAATGTTTTTTATAAAAATGCAATAAAACTATCCCCTATTTTGTTAATGCTATAAATTTGGTGCAAACCAATCGATAAATGCTTATTTTGCGATTTACCAAAAATAATTAGAAGAATATGTATCGGCCTAAACTGAGGAAATTTTTTTTTTTTTATATATTTTTGGGGGATATTAATTATAGCAAAAAGTAAAAAATATTGAATTTTTTTCAAAATTGTAGCTCTATTTTTGTTTATAGCGCAAAAAATAAAAACCCGCGAGGTGATCAAATACCACCAAAAGAAAGCTCTATTTGTGGGGAAATGACGCCAATTTTGTTTGGGAGCCACGTCGCACGACCGCGCAATTGTCAGTTAAAGCGACGCAGTGCCGAATCGCAAAAACTGGCCAGGTCCTTTAGCTGCCTAAAGGTTCGGGTCTTAAGTGGTTAATACTGTTTTAGTGTTTTATGACACTTGGTTTTACAACAAAGAAATCTTGACAGTATTTGTATTGCTTTCAGCCATCAACATCTTCTGTAGCCTCAGACGAGAAGGTGGACTATGTCCAGGTGGACAAGGAGAAGACCCAAGCCTTGCAGAATACCATGCAGGAGTGGACAGATGTGCGCCAGTCCTCCGAGCCCACCAAGAGTGGAAAGCAATGATGACGCCCCTCTCTGGAAATGGAACTAAGTTTTGAGCCTCCAGCCTGGCGCTCTATAATGCAACCACAGTGGAGACTTTCCTTGCTTCTCCTCCGTTAGCTAGTCTGCCTTTACCCCATAGAAGTAAATCCTAGCAGTGCATTGCAGATGACCGTACAATGAGTCCAGAGAGGCAGCAGCTGGACGCACAAAGCTGTATTCGAACACTTACCGAGAATATTGCTTCAATCTGAATATTTATCACATCAATGGACTACAGATTTGATCTGGACATCTGAAGCTGTATTAGAGATTTTGTAGCACCTGATCATGTGTTTGATTTTAAAGAGCGCTCGTGACCATAAAGAAACAGAAGCAGCCGATTTAGAATGTGTCCTACCTTTCTGTTTACAAAGTTATATAGACATCACTGAACACCCTACCATAGATGATGTCACTGGTCTCTAGAGAATGGAAAGCTACATATTAGTGATGTCACTGGTCTCTAAGGAATGGATGGGCTGCATTCTCAGTGATGTCACTGGTCTCTAGTGAATGGATAGGTTGCATTCTCAGTGATGTCACTGGTCTCTAGGGAATGGAAAGCTACATATCAGTGATGTCACTGGTCTTTAGGGAATGGATAGGCTGCATTCTCAGTGATGTCACTGGTCTCTAGAGAATGGAAAGCTACATATCAGTGATGTCACTGGTCTCTAGAGAATGGAAAGCTACATATCAGTGATGTCACTGGTCTCTAAGGAATGGATGGGCTGCATTCTCAGTGATGTCACTGGTCTCTAGTGAATGGATAGGTTGCATTCTCAGTGATGTCACTGGTCTCTAGGGTATGGATTGGCTGCTTTCTCAGTGATGTCACTGGTCTCTAGCAAATGGATAAGCTGCATTCTCAGTGATGTCACTGGTCTCTAGTGAATGGAAAGCTACAGATCAGTGATGTCACTGGTCTCTAGGGTATGGATAGGCTGCATTCTCAGTGATGTCACTGGTCTCTAGCGAATGGATAAGCTGCATTCTCAGTGATGTCACTGGTCTCTAGTGAATGGATAGGTTGCATTCTCAGTGATGTCACTGGTCTCTAGGGTATGGATTGGCTGCTTTCTCAGTGATGTCACTGGTCTCTAGCGAATGGATAAGCTGCATTCTCAGTGATGTCACTGGTCTCTAGTGAATGGAAAGCTACAGATCAGTGATGTCACTGGTCTCTAGGGTATGGATAGGCTGCATTCTCAGTGATGTCACTGGTCTCTAGCGAATGGATAAGCTGCATTCTCAGTGATGTCACTGGTCTCTAGTGAATGGAAAGCTACAGATCAGTGATGTCACTGGTCTCTAGGGAATGGATAGGCTGCATTCTCAGTGATGTCACTGGTCTCTAGCGAATGGATAAGCTGCATTCTCAGTGATGTCACTGGTCTCTAGTGAATGGATAGGCTGCATTCTCAGTGATGTCACTGGTCTCTAGTGAATGGATAGGCTGCATTCTCAGTGATGTCACTGGTCTCTAGTGAATGGATAGGCTGCATTCTCAGTGATGTCACTGGTCTCTAGTGAATGGGTAGGCTGCATTCTCAGTGATGTCACTGGTCTCTAGGGTATGGATAGGCTGCATTCTCAGTGATGTCACTGGTCTCTAGTGAATGGATAGGCTGCATTCTCAGTGATGTCACTGGTCTCTAGGGAATGGATTGGCTGCTTTCTCAGTGAGGTCACTGGTCTCTAGGGAATGGATAGGCTGCATTCTCAGTGATGTCACTTGTCTCTAGTGAATGGATGGCTGCATTCTCAGTGATGTCACTGGTCTCTAATGAACATATGTAACATAATCAGTCTCTAGTAAATGGAGAGGCTAGATTCCCAGTGATGTCACCGGTCTGCAGGGAATAGATAGGATACTTTCTCAGTGATGTCACTGGTCTCTAGTGAATGGATGAGCTGCATTCTCAGTGATGTCACTGGTCTCTAGTGTATGGATAGGCTGAATTCTCAGTGATGTCACTGGTCTCTAGTTATCGGATAGGCTGCATTCTCAGTGATGTCACTGCTCTCTAGTGAATGGATAGGCTGCATTTTCAGTGATGTCACTGGTCTCCAGGGAATGGATGAGCTGCATTCTCTGTGATGTCACTGGTCTCTAATGAATGGATAGGCTGCATTCTCAGTGATGTCACTGGTCTCTAGTGAATGGATGGGCTGCATTCTCAGTGATGTCACTGGTCTCTAGTGAATGGATAGGCTACATTCTATGTAACATAATCAGTCTCTAGTAAATGGAGAGGCTAGATTCCCAGTGATGTCACCGGTCTGTAGGGAATGGGTAGGATACTTTCTCAGTGATGTCACCAGTCTCTAGTGAACGACTTGGCTGCATTCTCAGTGATGTCACCAGTCTCTAGTGAATGGATAGGCTGCATTCTCCGTGATGTCACCAGTCTCTAGTGAATGGATAGGCTGCATTCTCAGTGATGTCACCAGTCTCTAGTGAATGGATAGGCTGCATTCTCAGTGATGTCACCAGTCTCTAGTGAATGGATAGGCTGCATTCTCCGTGATGTCACCAGTCTCTAGTGAATGGATAGGCTGCATTCTCCGTGATGTCACCAGTCTCTAGTGAATGGATAGGCTGCATTCTCAGTGATGTCACCAGTCTCTAGTGAATGGATTGGCTGCATTCACAGTGATGTCACCAGTCTCTAGTGAATGGATTGGCTGCATTCACAGTGATGTCACCAGTCTCTAGTGAATGGATTGGCTGCATTCTCAGTGATGTCACTGGTCTCTGTTGATAGGTTAGGCTGCCCTTATAAAGTGAAGTATGGAGGAAAAGTTTCTTTCTGGATAATTATGTGACCTCTGAGCCGACATGTAACCTTAAGACTCACACTACTACTGTAAACTCTTAGAAACTTTTGATTACTTCAGAAAAGAGTAGAAACCAATCAATTGCTTTAACAATTTAGACGTGCCTTTAGTTGTACCACCTAATACCTAATTCAAAAAATATGTGCCGGAAACGTAAAAATAAATAACACGCTGTAACTCTTGGCAACCAATCAGGCTGCAGCTATTCATTTCCAGAATGCCTGGAGCAAGTTCTGCATCATTTTTCTGTTTTACCGTTCATAATGACGTCTCGCCATGTTGTTGGGTGTCCCTTTTTCTGAAGAGAGAACAATGTATACAGCAGAAGGTAGATCTGGTCAGTTCACAGGTCATTCATTAACACTCACATGACTCCTATGTTAAATCTTGTCTGCAGAAAGAATAATTTCCACTTGAAACGAGAGACCCCCCTAATGAGGTCCATATCCTGGGATCGCATAGAGAAGCCCATGGCCTTTGTGTACATCCTATAGATGTGCCGCCGGGGATCTACTCTTAGACTGGCCACAGTTTAAAGTGACACTAAACTCTGTTTAACCACTTAAGGACCCCTTCACGCCAAAATACGTCGGCAGAAGGGCACGGCACCTGTACGTCCTCTTTAGGAGCCCAGCCGTGGGGTCGCGAGTGTCCCGCGATTGGGTCACCGGAGCTGAAGAACGGGGAGAGGTGTGTGTAAACACACCTTCCCCTTTCTTCACTGTGACGCTGTCAGTGATCGTCTGTTCCCTGATATACGGAACAGACGATCACTGACGTCACATGTCCAGCCCCGCCCCCCTACAGTTAGAAACACATATGAGGTCACACTTAACCCATACAGCGCCCCCTAGTGATTAACTCCTTCACTGCATTGTCATTTTCACAGTAATCGGTGCATTTTTATAGCACTTTTCGATGTGAAAATGACAATGGTCCCAAAAATATGTCAAAATTGTCCGATGTGTCCGCCATAATGTCGCAGTCATGAAAAAAATCGCCGCAATTAGCAGTTAAAAAAAATAATTATTAATAAAAATTCCATAAAAGTATCCCCCTATTTGGTAAACGCTATAAATTTTGCTCAAACCAACCAATAAACGCTTATTGCGTTTTTTTATTTTACCGAAAATAGGTAGAAGAATACGTATCGGCCTAAACTGAGGAAAAAAAACGTTTTTTTGATATATTTTTTGGGGGATAGTTATTATAGCAAAAAGTAAAAAAATAAGGCATTTTTTTTTTCAAAATTGTCGCTCTATTTTTGTTTACAGCGCAAAACATAAAAACCGCAGAGGTGATCAAATACCACCAAAAGAAAGCTCTATTTGTGGGGAAAAAAGCCACGTTGCACGACCGCCCAATTGTCAGTTAAAGCGACACAGTGCCGATTCGCAAAAAGGGGCAAGGTCCTTAACCTGCATAATGGTCCGGGTCTTAAGTGGTTATAAAAAAAAAAATTGTCTTTTACAAATTCCCTTTTTTGCTGCTGTGATTTGACTTCCTGTTAGAGGGTGACTACGTTCATTCTCCATGGTCCCAATGTACATGGGAATGTAGTCATGCTTGCTCCTGAGATGGACTACAGACCATGGTATTTGTAGTGTACATAGAGCAGTGCACATGACCACTAGCGTGTACAGTAGGTGACCTCGATTTTGTGTTTTTAGCACAATAGCATCACGCTGATTCTCGGCGACAAGGTGCCGACATCTCGCACTCGCTGGAATAGACAAAGCACATTCCAGCGAGCGCGTCATGGAAGCGACGGGAGATCCGACTTGGATTCCCGCCAATTCTAGGTGCGGCATTTGGTATGCATTCCTGAGAGGGAATTTTTAAATAAAAAACCGACATGGGTTCCCCCCCTCCAGGAGCATACCAGGCCCTTAGGTCTGGTATGGGTTGTAAGGAGACCCCCCTACGCCGAAAAAACCGACGTAGGGGGTCCCCCTACAATCCATACCAGACCCGTATCCAAAGCACGCTACCCGGCCGGCCAGGAAAGGAGTGGGGACGAGCGAGCGCCCCCCCCTCCTGAGCCGTACCAGGCCGCATGCCCTCAACATGGGGGGGTTGGGTGCTCTGGGGCAGGGGGCGCACTGCGGGCCCCCCCACCCCAGAGCACCCTGTCCCCATGTTGATAAGGACAGGGCCTCTTCCCGACAACCCTGGCCGTTGGTTGTCGGGGTCTGCGGGCGGGGGGCTTATCGGAATCTGGGAGCCCCCTCAAATAAGGGGGCCCCCAGATACCGGCCCCCCACCCTAAGTGAATGGATATGGGGTACATCGTACCCCTACCCATTCACCTGGAGGCAAAGTGTTAAAGTTAATAAAAACACGACACAGGGTTTTTAAAACAATTTATTAGTCTGCTCCAGAGGCCCCCCCTGTCTTCTTTAGCTCTTTCACCAGGGGGGCTTCTTCTTTCGCTCTCCGGGGGGTCTTCTGCTCTCCGGGGGGGTCTTCTCCGCTCTCGGGGGTCTTCTCTGCTCTCCGGGGGGGTCTTCTTCTATCTTCGCCGCTCTCCGCTGTTGACTCGGCGCACCCCGGTTCTTCTCCCGATGTCCGGTGCCTTCTCCTTCAGGGCTGGCCGTCGCTATCTTCGTGTGTTAGCTCAGTTACTAGCAGGCGGCCAGCTCGCTCTTCTATGACGTCTTCTTCTTCACTTCCCTTCTTCTCCCTTCTTCCGATGTTGACCCGACGGCTCCTCTCGCTGCAATGACGGGTGCGCGGCTTGCATCTGATTTATATAGGCCTCACAGTCCCATCATGCTCCGGTACCTACCCACGTGGGTAGGTACCACGTGGGTAGGTACCGGAGCATGATGGGACTGTGAGACGGCCCTAATTTAGGTAACATATCAGGAATCTATTTTAGTAATGAGCTGCCATGCACCTGCTGAAAGCTGAACTCGGGCTTGCAGTGTCTGTTCTGTAAGCTGATGGAGAAGAAGGGGAGGTACTTAAAAAAGAACTTTAGTCCCCTTTAGCTTTGACTCTTCCCCCCTCCGATGTCATCATCTTTGTTACTCTGGCACGTGCACAGATGTGCCCGCAGGGCTTCAGGTCTCACCAGAGCCGTGCTGAAATTCTGCCCATGTGTGTGGGGAGAGATTTTTTGCACATGCACTTAGATGTGCAGAAAGTAGGACACCTCTGCGTCCAAATCTGCAGATTTTTCGCGTGAGCGCGCCTAAACGCGTGCACGCATAAATATGTAGCCATGCCTTTGAATGAAAGAAAGATTGTACATGTCTAAACGCTGTATGCATCTAAAAATGTCTAAACGCGAGTACTTTAGATATGTATTTTTTGCAGGTGCTTCTGCCAGCAAAAACCTGCGTTCATGCAGAAAAAATAAATGTTCCGTGTGAATGGACCCTTAGGCCCCATGCACACGAGAAGCAAATGTAACTCAAGTTTTCAAAGGCAAAAACCGGCATTTAAAACGCCCGTTTTTGCCGCGAATTTCGCTGCGTTTTGCCGCGTTTAGCTGCGTTTTACCGCGTTTGCAGCTATCAGCGTTCATAACAAAGACATTGTAGACCCTCCCAAAGCTTTGAAACGCAAAAACGTTTGCGTCTGAACCCAAAATTTTGCGTCTGAAAAAACGAGCCTAAACCCGACTGCTTTAAAACGCAAAAAAACGTGAATGTGTGCATGGACACATAGGATAACATTAAATGTGTTCAGGGGGCCCAAATGCCTCTGAACTCGAGTTTACCATCGTCTCGTGTGCATGGGGCCTTAGGGTGAAAGTCCACTTTAGGGTGGCTTACAGGAAAGGGGAAGACCCAGAATGGGAGCCACCGGAGTGGCAACATTCAATAGTAGAGCAGGTAGGGGGCGGAGCAGTGGCACAAAGTCCTCTGGGAAGTCCTGATCAGACCGCTCACATGCATATTTCACACATATTTTTGGTTAGGTACACACGTTCAACTATGTAGATATTTAGTCGATTGACTGGAGTTGCCCTTTAACCTTTCAACTGCCAAAATTAACCCGTGACCCACTTACTTTGTGGGCTTATTTAATCCCCCCCTTCCTGTAATCAACAAACGTCATTGACATCAAGACTTTTCGGACACTCATAGTATTTTTACCCCCCCTCCACGGGCAATGTTGTTACAACACGGAATGTATATCTTGTAATAGTAACAGACCTGTGTTTTCTAATTCCTGAAGTAACCGCATAAATTATTAATTTATTTGTCTCTTTTTTTATTGCTTTGACCATTTTTTTTTTTATTTATACACTCTGTAGATCTTTTGTCATTTTTTTTAACATAGAAGTTATGTTTAGTATAATTTTTTTTTTTCTGATGTCAATAAACATGGTACATATTGAAAATTCATCATTGTCTTTATTGCTTTGTGCGTGCGCAATACATCTGTCAGGTCACCCGTGGCCAGATGACATGTGCACCCCGTTGGGGTCAGGGATGCACCACAGGGAAGTGAACCCTATAGCCGACTACTGCTAGCAGAGAGGAAGCGTAACCCAAGATCACCCAGGGCGCGGAGTCTAAGACCCAGTTTTGTATTCACCAGAGCCTCTGATGGTGAGGATGGACTTGGCCGCAACTGGATCCAGGTCGCGACCCCCGAGATTCCCAAGGTCACACTCCGCAGGGAGAGAGGGGAAGCAGCCAGCAGGACAAACAGTGGTGATGGGTAGGCCGAGGTCAGGGCAACAGGCAGACAAGGATAACTGTGGGACAGGCAAATGGTCAGGGGCACAGGCAAACAGCAGAAGTCAGAAACAAGCCAAAAAGATGACCGTAGCACACTGCAAACAGGAACTTAGCAAACTACACTGTTGAACAGCACTGCAGACCTGTAGAGCAACGGTTAATATAGACTTCCTGGGATGGCCTGGGTGGGGCCATACAGGAAGAGGAAGTGATAAAAAGGGAACCAGAACAGGGTCAGGCCTCTAATGAGCAGATGGAAACACAGGTAAGCTGCCAGGCTATTGCATATCCATGACAACATCAAGGGAAATGAGAAGGGAGTCTAGTTATAAAACATTGGTTGGGCGAACGTCACACACATTCGTTGGTGTGCGCTGCCTGCACAAATTTTGACCATAAGTTCTGTAATAGATTAAATCCTATGATCGCCCCCTCCATCTAGTGGCCAAAAATGTGGTATCGTTTTTATGAAATACCTCAGTGATGAAATATACCACATTTTTGGCCACTCTGTGCTGCTGGCAATCATAAGAATTATTCTATTACAGAAATTGCTGTCTAAATTCATGCAGCCCGCATGAATGGGAGTTTATTATTGCACACAACACCCATTCAACACCAACAGGCCATAATCAAAGAAAAAAAGTGAAAAATAAAAAGCAAAGCAAAAACCAAACCAATAACTTAAAGTGGAAGTAAACCCTTCAATTTGATAGTTACAAAAAACAGTTAACATTCCCGGCATGCCGGAAATGCTAGCTGTCACATTTCCTTGTGCTCTCAACCAAACTGTCAAACCATCCAATGGCTGGTTTCATAACAGGTCACATGTACAGCATTATGGCAGTTACAGATTTAACAGAGGTCAAGATGGCCGCTTCCTTGGCTGAAAACGATAGGAGGGTTTACTTCCACTTTAACTATTATACACTATTACCTAGATTCAGGTATGGCGGCGCATCTTTCCGGCGGCGTAGCGTATCGTATTTACGCTACGCTGCCGTAAGTCAGAGAGGCAAGTGCTGTATTCACAAAGCACTTGGGGCCAGATTCACGTAGAGCGGGCGCAATTTTACGTAACCGGTTTACGTTACACCGCCGCAATTTTTCTGATTTAGTGCCCGATCCACAAAGCACTTACCTGGAAATTTGCGGCGGTGTATCGTACACAGGTCCGGCGCAAGGCGGCCCAATTCAAATGGGGCGGGTACCATTTAAATTAGGCGCGCTCCCGCGCTGGACGTACTGCGCATTCTCCCGTCGCAAATTTCCCGACGTGCTTTGCGCGAAATTACGACGCGCCAACGTTTTGTGAATCGCGACGTGAAAAAAGAGTTACGCCGTGAAAATTTAAAAATTTAAAAATAATTCAAAAGCGACGTGGGAAAGACAGGCATACTTTAACATGGTGGAATACTTTTACACCATGTTAAAGGTGCACTATCTTTGCGACGGAAATCTAACACTCGCGACGACGTAACGATGGCAAAAAGCTTCGTGGATCGCCGTAACTCCTAATTTGCATACCCGACGCTGGTTTATGACGCGAACTCCCCCCCAGCGGTGGCCGCGGTACTGCATCCTAAGA
This sequence comes from Rana temporaria, assembly GCF_905171775.1. NCBI lineage: Eukaryota > Metazoa > Chordata > Amphibia > Anura > Ranidae > Rana > Rana temporaria. The sequence goes on along the minus strand of NC_053490.1, from coordinate 21,067,674 downwards.
TCCGACAGTGTAAGTGCATTACACCTGTCGGATCTTCTGCCTATCTATGCGTAACTGATTCTATGAATCAGTCGCATAGTTAGAAACAGAGATACGACGGCGTATCAGGAGATACGCCGTCGTATCTCTTTTGTGAATCTTGCCCTTGCCTCCTAACTTACGGTGGCGTAGCGTAAATGGGGCCGGCATAAACCAAATTAGGATGAGGGGGTGTATTTTATGTAAATTATTGGTGACCCGACGTGATTGATGTTTTTTTTAACGAACGGCGCATGCGCCGTCCGTGTACGTATTCCAGTGTGCATTGCTCCAAAGTACGCCGCAAGGACGTATTGGTTTCGACGTGAACGTAAATTACGTCCAGCCCCATTCACGGACGACTTACGCAAACAACGTAAAATTTTCAAATTTCGACGCGGGAACGACGGCCATACTTAACATTGACTAGGCCAACTAGGGGCAGCTTTATCTTTACGCCGGCGTACCTCTTACGTAAATTTCAAATCTGTACTGCGACCGGTGCACGTACGTTTGTGAATCTGCGTATCTAGTCATTTACATATTCTACGCCGAACTCAACGGAAGCGCCACCTAGCGGCCAGCGGAAAAATTGCACCCTAAGATACGACGGCGTAGGAGACTTACGCCGCTCGTATCTTAGCCTAATTTAAGCGTATCTGGTTTCCAGAATACGCCTACATTTACGACGGCGCAGATTCAGAGTTACGATGGCGTATCTACTGATACACCGGCGTAACTCGCTCTGAATCTGCCTATATGTACAAATGGAAGGAAGATCACTTAAACAGAGCATGGTCAGCACTGGGACTGGGAAAAAGGAGAGCAGAGATGGAGTGACAGGATACAGGGTACTGGATGCAAGGTACAGGATCAGGCAGGGAAGTAACTTACAGGCTGAACACTGAGGCACAGATAAAAGTTAAGGAAGGGATTACATACCTTTCCAGCAGCCAGCATCAGGTTGTTTAATTACTGAAATCTACTGGCTGCTTGGAGACACCTGCTGGTGGCCACCAACAGTGCGCCCCGTAATTCTGGGAACCAAAATGCCATCAGCGGTTCAAGTCCTGACAGCTGGGGTCAGAAGTTTATGGCGCAGCATGTAGGGGCAAACAATGTGTAACATACAAGCCAGTGTGTGGTAGATTGAAATTTCCTCCTCCTCCTCCATACAGATTCCACCTCCCCAAATCTCCCCAGTACAGAACTCTCCAACCTAGTACAGAGCTCTCTCTCTCTCTCCAGAAATCACCCCAGTACACCCCCCCCCCCACAAATACTAATCAATACAGACCTCTCTCCCTAGTACAGACTCCCCCCTCCCTCAGTACTGACTTTTCCTCTCTAGTACAATCTGTCCCCCAATACAAAGCTTTCCTCCTTGGTACAGATCTCCATACCGTAAAGATCTTTTCTCCCCAGTACAGATTTCTCCTCTCAGTGCAGATCCCCCCCAGTACAGCTCTTTCCTCCCAGTACAGACCCCTTCTCTCAGTACAGGTCTCTTCTAGGCCATTACAAACCTCCCTTCTAAGTACAGTTCCCTCCCCCAGTATAATAGACCTTTTCAATCCAGTACAGTCCTCGCTTCCTCAGTACAAATCTTCTGTCTCCAGTACAGAATTTTCCCCCAGTACAGACCTTTCCAATCCAGTAAATACCCCTCCCCCTCCCCCCAGTACATATCTCTTCCCTAACCCTACAGACCACAGAGTCACCCTTCCTAAAGTCCAATTACCAGACCTTAGATACAGTGGCAAGGCACATCGAGGGGCAGTACTGCCGGGTCATTTGATACCACACATCAGAGCGATTTTTTTTTACCAAAAATAGGTAGAAGAATACGTATCGGCCTAAACTGAGGGAAACATTTTTTTATATATATATATTTTTGGGGGATTTTTATTATAGCAAAAAGTAAAAAATATTGAATTTTTTTCAAAATTGTCGCTCTATTTTTGTTTATAGCGCAAAAAATAAAAACCGCAGAGGTGATCAAATACCACCAAAAGAAAGCTCTATTTGTGGGAAAAAAAGGATGCCAATTTTGTTTGGGAGCCACGTCGCACGACCGTGCAATTGTCTGTTAAAGCGATGCAGTGCCGAATCGCAAAAAGGGACAAGGTCCTTTAGCTGCAATTTGGTCCGGGTCTTAAGTGGTTAAAGGATCCATTGCAAGGAAGCATGCTACTAATGAATATGGGGCCACCATTCAGTTCTTGTTGGTTCCTTTTGCAGTTGGAGGGCATTATCAATTTTGAGATAACTGGATTGTTGCTAGAAGTGTCAACTTTGGGAGTACTGGAGTCATCAGCCATTTTTGTTGCTGGCATAAAAAGGCCTGATATTTGATGCTGCTTTTTTTAGTATCCTTTACCTCATCCATCTCTCCCTATACATTTAAACTAATGCATTTTGCAAAAGTAGATTGCACTTAATGTGTTGACTCACTACTGAAGGGTCAGTGAGTGTCTGAGTGACAGTTCTGCCCCGTACACATGATCGGCTTTCCCATCGGAAAAAAGTTGGATGGTTTTTCCGACGGAATTACGCTCAAGCCTGCCTTGCATACACACGGTCACACAAAGGTTCAGTGAACTTTTGACTGCCAAGAACGCGGTGACGTAAAAGACAATGACGAGCCGAGAAAATTAAGTTCTATGCTTCTGAGCATGCGCCGATTTGTTTCCGAGCATGCGTCTAAATTTTGCATGTCGGAATTTGTACACACGATAGGAAATTCCGATCTGATTTTTTCCTGAAGGAAATATAGAGAAACTGCTCTCTATCTTTTTCCAGTAGTTTTTCCATTGGAAAAAGTCTGATGGAGCATACACACAGCCGGGATTACGGACCAAAAGCTCTCATCGGACTTTTTCCAACAGGAAAACCGATCGTGTGTATGGGGCATTACAGGACAGACCACTAGTAAGGATTGCAGGAGAGCGCAGTTAAAATAGAGCAGCTTCTCTGGAGGTCATTACATATATATATATATACCTTTAGTTCTGTTATAGTGTTTGGCAGAAAAAGTAATATTTAAGCCCTGATTATGGCTGACAATAGCTTTAGATGCCTACTGATGACAACAACACGGTAGCTTAGTGGTAAGCAAAATGGCCTTGCAGGTTTCAGGTCTTGTAGGTTAGCTAAAGATGTAAGGCCACATTCACACTTGTACGACTTGGGACTTCAAAGTAGCATGGCAAGTCGTTCTCCATGATTTCCAATGAGTACCATTCATATTAGTACAACTTCAAGTCATGCCGACTTCAAAGTAGTCCTTGCACTACTTTTGTCAGACTTTGATGCAAGTTTAGATTCATAGGGCCAAATCCACAAAAGGGATACGACGGCGTAAGTGCTGTTACGCCGTCGTATCCCTGTTCCTAACTTTGGAACTGATCCACAGAATCAGTTTTCCATAGTTAGGCAGAAGATCCGGCATGTGTAAGGGACTTACACTGCCGGATCTTAGGATGCAGTACCGCATCCGCCGCTGGGGGCATTTCGTGTCGAAATGCCGCCTTGGGTATGCAAATTAGCACTTACGGAGATCCACAAAGCTTTTCAGCTTCGTTTTTTCTCCGTAAGTTTTAGTTTGCAAACGCAAAATTAGGGCTGCTTTTACAAAGTGTAAAGTTAGTACACCTTGTAAAAACAGACCTTTCTGTCCAGCGACGCGATTTTTTTTTTAATTTGAATTTTTTTTTTCGCGCCGTATCTTTTTTTTTCCGACGCAACTTTATTGACCCGTCGCAATCCACAAAGCTCGGCGTAACGTAATTTTGCGCTATGCACGTCGGGAAAATGACGTCACGAGCATGCGCAGTACGGCCGGTGCGGGAGCGCGCCTAATTTAAATGGGAATCGCCCCCATGAAAATAGGAACGCCTTGCGCCGGCGGAATTTAAGTTACACAGCCCAAAATTTCTAGGTAAGTGCTTTGTGGATCGGGCACTTAGGTAGAAATTTTAAGGCAGTGTAACTTAAATGGAAAAAATTAAGTTACGCCGGATCTTTGTGGATTACCCCCATAGACTTCAAGTCTCCCTGAAATCGTGGCAAAATCGTGCGACTTTGAAGTCGTGGTAGTGTGAAAGGGGCCTAAGGTATACATTTTTGTCCAGGCAACCCCTTGCGGACTCCCTCAAACTTGCTGAACACCAGCCTTTTCACAGCAACCTCTTCAACTTTACTCAGGAAAGAAAAATTGCGCTAATCAAATACAAATTAAGTGAATAAATGGGAAGGCTGCAATAGCGTGAACTAACACAAAATAATGGAAAAAAGGAAAAAATTGCGCCAACCAATAATATAAACAGTGAAGTCCTTTGTGTTTCCCACAAGTGAAAATAGAAAAATTATGCACCATATGAGTGTATTTAAAACATGAATAAATGAGAAAATCCAGTATCAAAGTCCATAAACGATGAATCCAAACCGGACAACACCCAGTGTGAAGATGATTAACAGTTGTGAACCGCCACCATATGGACTGAGGCTTACCAATAGATAATTAAATAACAGCGTTATTCAAATTACTGCAGGATACTCCAGAGTGCGGGATCACAGCCAGGAATACACCAGGTCACGGCCCTTTAAGAGATCCACGACGGGATGCAGCAGGATATACTAACAGTACTCGTCCTCATACCATCTCACAGCCCAGTCGGTGTAAACATAAAAGGAAGGAGACCGCACATAGGGTAGTATGCACTAACAGGTTTATTTAAAAAGTTAAAAACTACTTACAAACGAAGGTAAATAGGAAGCAAGTAAACATTTGCCGGCCGGCATCTAACAGGAGCCCTTCCTGTACGCGGTGACGTCACTGCACTCCGTCCCAGACGCGTTTCGTCACACAATGACGTTCTCAATGGGAATCAACTTTACTGCCTCACAGTAAAAAAATGGATGGAGTACAGCGCTCAGGGTGTTTGCACAGAACAATCAACTAAAGGGTTAACAATAGATAAAAATAAAAATAATAATAATAAAAATAATGATAATAAAGTTGATTTTAAAAGGATCGATTAGTTTGAGATAAAAATCACAAAGCACATTGGGGATATACAGTGTGACTGGTGATATTCAAAAATCCATGATAGGTTCAGTCCCAGCAAAAATGCCTAAAGAGGTTGTAGTTGATGAAAATGAGGAACTGATGTGGTTGAAGGCAGTAATTCAGGGCTGCTATCCAGGAGCGAAGTCAGCTCGGTGTATGCAAGAGAAAGACAAAAAGAGGGAAGCGCCTCTGAGTATGCTGCTTTTAATTTAAGACATAAAAATATATATCCAGCACTTACATCATAATAATATGGTGCAGTCGTGGAAGCTGGCGTGCATCTGTAGCAGACAGTCCGCAAAGCGTCAGAGCTGGGCAGCCGGAGAGAGCCGGG